>NW_023997994.1:0-14073 GCF_015586225.1 Lucilia sericata
TTGACATATCGCTTATTCAAAAATCTTAAGTTCTTTAAATTGGGATATCATTGCAATTTTTGGTACAGAGTAAATTTCTTAGTATATTGTATTTTCCCTATTCCTGAAAATAACTTTGAGAGTTTTCAAGCTACGACAGTTTTATATACCTTATTTAATCCATAAGAAACGCACTTCTATTGACTTATCGCTTATTCAAAAATCTTGAGTTCTTAAAATTGGGATATCATTGCAATTTTTGGTACAGATTATGTTGTTTTCCCTATTCCTGCAAATAACTTTGACAGTTTTCAAGCTACGACAGCTTTGTATATCTCATTTAATCCATAAGAAACGCACATTCTTTTGACATATCGCTTATTCGAAAATCTTAAGTTCTAAATTGGGATATCATTGCAATTTTTGGTACAGAGTAAATTTCTTAGTATATTGTTTTTTCCTATTCCTGAAAATAACTTATTAAAATTGGTAAAATTGGGATATCATTGCAGTTTTTGGTACAGAGTAAATTTCTTTGTATATTGTATTTTCCTTATTCCTGCAAATAACTTTGACAGTTTTCAAGCTACGACAGTTTGTATACCTCATTTTAATCCATAAAAACGCACTTTCTATTGACATATCGCTTATTCAAAAATCTTGAGTTCTTAAAATTGGGATATCATTGCAATTTTATACAGAGAATTTCTTAGTATATTGTTTTTCCCTACTCCTGCAAAATACTTTAACAGTTTTCAAGCTACGACACATTTATATACCTCATTTTACTCCATAAGAAATGCACTTTCTTTTGACATATCGCTTATTAAAAAATCTTAAGCTCTTAAAATTGGGATATCATTACAATTTTTAGTACAGAGTAAATTTTAGTATTAGAGTAAATTTATTAGTACATTGTATTTTTCCTATTCCTGCAAATACTTCTTATTATTGGTAAAATTTGGATATCATTGCAATTTTTGGTTAGCAGAGTAAATTCTTAGATATTGTATTTTCCTTATTCCTGCAAATAAATTTGACAGTTTTCACGCTACTACAGTTTTGTATACCTCATTTTTAATCCATAAGCAACGCACGTTCTTTTGACATATCGCTTATTCAAAAATCTTGAGTTCTTAAAATTGGGATATCATTGCAATTTTGGTACAGGGTAAATTTCTTAGTATTATTTTCCCTATTCCTGCAAATTACTTTGACAGTTTTCAAGCTAAGACAGTTTTGTATACCTCATTTTAATCCAAAAGAAACGCACTTTCTTTTGACATATCGCTTCTTCAAAAATCTTAAGTTCTTAAAACTGGTAAAATTGGGATATCATTGAAATTTTTGGTACAGAGCAAATTTCTTAGTATATTGTATTCTCCCTATTCCTGCAAATAACTTTGACAGTTTTCAAGCTAAGACAGTTTTGTATACCTCGTTTTAATCCATAAGAACCCCATTTACTTTGATATATCGCTTCTTAAAATCTTAAGTTCTTAAAATTGGGATATCATTGCAATTTTTGGTACAGAGTTAAATTTCTTAGTATATTGTATTTTCCCTATTCCTGCAAATAACTTCTTATTATTGGTAAAAACTTGGATATCATCGCAATTTTTTGGTACAGAGTAAATTTCTTAGTATGTTGTATTTTCCCTATTCCTGCAAATAACTTTGACAGTTTTCAAGATACGACAGTTTTGTATACCTCATTTTAATTCATAAGAAACCACTTTTTTACCTCATTTTAATATATAAGAAACGCACTTTCTTTTGACATATCGCTTATTCAAAAAACTTAAGTTCTTAAATTGGTAAAATTGGGATATCATTACAATTTTTGGTACAGAGTAAATTTTCTTAGTATATTGTATTTTCCCTATTCATGCAAATAACTTTGCAAATAACTACGACAGTTTTGTATACCTCATTTAATCTTAAGAAACCCACTGTCTTTTGACATATAGCTTATTCAAAAATCATTAAGTTCTTAAAATTGGTAAAATTGGGATATTATTACAACTTCTGGTACAAAGTAAATTTCTTAGTAGTATATGTATTTTCCCTATTCCTGCCAATAATTTTGACAGTTTTCAAGCTATGATAGATTGTATACCTCATTTTAATCCATAAGAAATGTACTTTCTTTTGACATATAGCTTATTCAAAAATCTTAAGTTCTTAAATTCTTAAATTGGGAAATCATTAAAATTTTTGGTAGCAGAGTAAATTTCTTAGTATATTGTATTTCCCTATTCCTGAAAATACTTTGACAGTTTTCAAGCTACGACAGTTTTGTATACCTCATTTTAATCCATAGAAACCCACTTTCTTTTGACATATCGCTTATTCAAAAATCTTAAGTTCTTAAATTTGGTAAAATTGGGATATCATTACAATTTTTGGTACAGAGTAATTTTCTTAGTATATTGTAAGAAACTCACTTTCTTTTGACATATCGATTCTTCAAGAATACTTAGTTCTTATAATTGGTAACATTGGATATTATTACAATTTTTGGTACAGAGTAAATTTCTTAGTATATTGTAATTTTCCCTATTCCTGCAAATAACTTTGACATTTTTCAAGCTACGACAGTTTTGTATATCTCATTTTAATCCATAATTAACGCACATTATTTTGACATATCGCTTATTCGAAAATCTTAAGTTCTTAAACTTGGGATATCATTGCAATTTTGGTACAGAGTAAATTTCTTAGTATATTGTATTTTTCCTATTCCTGCAAATAACTTCTTAAAATTGGGATATCATTGCAATTTTTTGGTACAGAGTAAATTTCTTTGTATATTGTATTTTCCTATTCCTGCAAATAACTTGACATCCATAAGAAACCCACTTTCTTTTGACATATCGCTTATTCAAAAATCTTAAGTTCTTAAATTTGGTTAAAATTGGGATATCATTACAATTTTTTGGTACAGAGTAAATTTCTTAGTATATTGTAAGAAACCCACTTTGTTTGACATATCGATTCTTTAAGAATCCTTAGTTCTTAAAATTGGTAAAATTGGGATATTATTACAATTTTTGGTACAGAGTAAATTTCCAAGTATATTATATTTTCCCTATTCCTGCAAATAACTTTGACTGTTTTCAAGCTACGACAGTCTTGTATATCTCATTTTAATCCATAGAAACGCACATTCTTTTGATATATCGCTTATTCGAAAATCATAAGTTCTTAAAATTGGGATATCATTGCAATTTTTGGTACAGAGTAAATATCTTAGTATATTATATTTTTCCTATTCCTGCATTCTTAAAATTGGTAAAATTGGGATATCATTGCAATTTTTGGTACAGAGTAAATTCTTTGTATATTGTATTTTCCCTATTCCTGCAAATAACTTTGACAGTTTTCAAGCTACGACAGTTTTGTATACCTCATTTTAATCCATAAGAAACGCACTTTCTATTGACATATCGCTTATTCAAAATCTTGAGTTCTTAAAATTGGGATATCATTGCAATTTTTGATACAGAGTAAATTTCTTAGTATATTATATTTTCCATATTCCTGCAAATTACTTTGACAGTTTTCAAGCTATGACAGTTTGTATACCTCATTTTAATCCATAAGAAACGCACTTTCGTTTGACATATCGCTTATTCAAAAAATCTAAGTTCTTAAAATTGGGATATCATTGCAATTTTTGGTACAGAGTATGTTGTTATTTTCCCTATTCCTGCAAATAACTTTAACAGTTTTCAAGCTACGACAGTTTTGTATACCTTATTTTAATCCATAAGAAACGCACTTTCTTTGACATATCGCTTATTCAAAAATCTTAACTTCTTAAATTGGTAAAATGGGGATATAATTGCATTTTTGATACAGAGTAAATTTCTTACACCCTTATTCACAACAAATTTTTATTTTTAAACGGTTTATAAATTAGATTTTGTATGGAATTTTGTTTTATAAACCTTTTATAAATATAAAAGTTGTTTGTGAATAAGGGGGTTAGTATATTGTATTTTCCCTATTCCTGCAAAAAACTTTGAGATTTTCACGCTACCACAGTTTTGTATACCTCATTTTAATCCATAAGAACCCCATTTTCTTTTGATATATAGCTTCTTCAAAAATCTTAAATTCTTAAAATTGGGATATCATTGCAATTTTTGGTACAGAATAAATTTCTTAATATATTGGTATTTTCCCTATTCCTGCAAATAACTTTGACAGTTTTCAAGCTACGACAGTTTTGTATACCTCATTTTAATCCATAAGAAACGCACTTTCTTTTGACATATCGCTTACTCAAAATCTTAGTTCTTTAAATTGGGATATCATTGCAATTTTTGGTACAGAATAAATTTCTTAAATATTGTATTTCCTATTCCTGCAAATAACTTTGACAGTTTTCAAGCTACGACAGTTTGTATACCTCATTTTAATCCATAAGAAACGCACTTTTCTTTGACAATTCGCTTACTCAAAATCTTAAGTTCTTTAAATTGGGATATCATTACAATTTTTGGTGCAGAGTAAATTTCTTAGTATATTGTATTTTCCCTATTCCTGCAAATAACTTTAACAGTTTTCAAGCTACGACAGTTTTGTATACCTCATTTTAATCCATATGAAACGCACTTTCTTTTGACGTATCGCTTATTCAAAAATCTTGAGTTCTTAAAATTGGGATATCATTGCAATTTTTGGTACAGAGTAAATTTCTTAGTATATTGTATTTTCCCTATTCCTGCAAATAACTTTGACAGTTTCAAGCTACGACAGTTTTGTATACCTCATTTTAATCCATAAGAAACGCACTTTCTTTGACATATCGCTTACTCAAAAATCTTAAGTTCTTAAAATTGGGATATCATTGCAATTTTTGGGACAGGAGTAAATTTCTTAGTATATTGTATTTTCCCTATTCCTGTAAATAACTTTAACAGTTTTCAAGCTACGACAGTTTTGTATACCTCATTCTATCCATACGAAACCCATTTTTTTTTGATATATCGCTTCTTTAAAAATTTTAGCTCTTAAAATTGGGATATCATTGCATTTTTGGTACAGAGTAAATTTTTTTAGTATATTGTATTTTCCTTATTCCTGAAAATAACTTTAAGAGTTTTCAAGCTACGACAGTTTGTGTGTACCTCATTTTAATCCATAAGAAAACGCAATTTCTTTTGACATATCGCTTACTCAAAAAATCTTAAGTTCTTAAAATTTTGATATCATTGCAATTTTTGGTAGAGAGTAAATTTCTTAGTATATTGTATTTTCCCTATTCCTGCAAATAACTTTTACAGTTTTCAAGCTACGACAGTTTTGTGTACCTTATTTTAATCTATAAGAAACGCACTTTCTTTTGGCATATCGCTTATTCAAAAATCTTAAGTTCTTAAAATTGGTAAAATTGGGATATAATTGCAATTTTTGGTACAGAGTAAATTTCTTAGTATTTTGTATTTTCCCTATTCCTGCAAATAACTTTGAGAGTTTTCAAGCTGCGACAGGTTTGTATACCATATTTTAGTCTATAAGAAACGCACTTTCTTTTGACATATCTCTTATTTAAAAAACTTAAGTACTTAGAATTGGTGAAAATTGGGATATCCATTGCAATTTTTGGTACAGAGTAAATTTCTAGTATATTGTATTTTTCCTATTCCTGCAAATAATTCTCTAAAATTGGTAAAATGGGATTTCATTGCAATTTTTTGGACAGAGTAAATTTCTTAGGATATTGTATTTTCCCTATTCCTGCAAATAACTTGACAGTTTTCAGTTACGACAGTTTTGTATACCTCATTTTAATCCATAAGAAACCTACTTTCTTTTGACATATCGCACATTCAAAAAATCTTAAGTTCTTAAATTCTTAAGATTGGGAAATCATAAAAACTTATGGTTACGAGATAAATTTCTAGTATATTGTATTTTCCCTATTCCTGCAAATAAACTTTGACAGTTTTCAAGGCTTAAGACAGTTTTGTATACCTCATTTTAATCCATAAGAAACGCACTTCTTTTGACATATCGCTTATTCAAAATCTTCAGTTCTTAAATTTGGTAAAACTGGGATATCATTACAATTTTTGGTACAGAGTAAATTTCTTAGTATATTGTATTTTCCCTATTCCTGCAATTTACTTTGACAGTTTTCAAGCTACGACAGTTTTGTAGACCTCATTTTAATCCATAAGAAACGCACTTTCGATTGACATATCGCTTATTCAAAAATCTTGAGTTCTTAAAATTGGGATATCATTGCAATTTTTGTTACAGAGTAAATTACTTTGACAGTTTTCAAGCTAAGATAGTTTTGTGTACCTCATTTTAATCCATAAGAAACGCACTTTCGTTTGACATATCTCTTATTCAAAAATTTTAAGTTCTTAAAATTGGGATATCATTGCAATTTTTGGTACAGATTATGTTGTATTTTCCCTATTCCTGCAAATAACTTTGACAGTTTTCAAGCTACAACAGCTTTGTATATCTCATTTTATCCATAAGAAACGCACTTTCTTTTGACATATCGCTTATTCAAAAATCTTAAGTTCTTAAAATTGGGATATCATTGCAATTTTGGTTACAGAGTAAATTTCTTAGTATATTGTATTTTTCCTATTCCTGCAAATTACTTTGACAGTTTTCAAGCTACGACAGTTTTGTAGACCTCATTTTAATCCATAAGAAGCGCACTTTCGATTGACATATCGCTTATTCAAAATCTTGAGTTCTTAAAATTGGGATATCATTGCAATTTTTGTTACAGAGTAAATTTCTTAGTATATTATATTTTCCCTATTCCTGCTAATTACTTTGACAGTTTTCAAGCTAAGACAGTTTTGTGTACCTCATTTTAATCCATAAGAAACGCACTTTCGTTTGACATATCTCTTATTCAAAAATTTTAAGTTCTTAAAATTGGGATATCATTGCAATTTTTGGTACAGATTATGTTGTATTTTCCCTATTCCTGCAAATAACTTTGACAGTTTTCAAGCTACAACAGCTTTGTATATCTCATTTTAATCCATAAGAAACGCACTTTCTTTGACATATCGCTATTCAAAAATCTTAAGTTCTTAAAATTGGGATATCATTGCAATTTTGGTACAGAGTAAATTTCTTAGTATATTGTATTTTCCTATTCCTGCAAATTACTTTGACAGTTTTCAAGCTACGACAGTTTTGTAGACCTCATTTTAATCCATAAGAAACGCACTTTCGATTGACATATCGCTTATTCAAAAATCTTGAGTTCTTAAAATTGGGATATCATTGCAATTTTTGGTACAGAGTAAATTTCTTAGTATATTATATTTTCCCTATTCCTGCAAATTACTTTGACAGTTTTCAAGCTAAGACAGTTTTGTAGACCTCATTTTAATCCATAAGAAACGCACTTTTGTTTGACATATCGCTTATTCAAAAATTTTAAGTTCTTAAAATTTGGGATATCATTGCAATTTTTGGTACAGAGTAAATTTCTTAGTATATTATATTTTCCCTATTCCTGCAAATTACTTTGACAGTTTTCAAGCTAAGACAGTTTTGTATACCTCATTTTAATCCATAAGAAACGCACTTTTGTTTGACATATCGCTTACTCGAAAATCTTAAGTTCTTAAAATTGGGATATCATTGCAATTTTTGGTACAGAGTAAATTTCTTAGTATATTGTATTTTTCCTATTCCTTGCAAATAACTTCTTAAAATTGGTTAAAATTGGGATATCATTGCACTTTTTGGTACAGAGTAAATTCTTTGTATATTGTATTTTCCTATTCCTGCAAATAACTTTGACAGTTTTCAAGCTACGACAGTTTTGTATACCTCATTTTAATCCATAAGAACGCACTTTCTATTGACATATCGCTTATTCAAAAATCTTGAGTTCTTAAACTGGGATATAATTGCAATTTTTGGTACAGAGTAAATTTCTTAGTATATTATATTTTCCCTATTCCTGCAAATAACTTTAACATTTTTTCAAGCTACGACAGTTTGGTATACCTCATTCTAATCCATACGAAACCCATTTTTCTTTTGATATATCGCTTCTTTAAAAATTTTTGGTTCTTAAAATTGGGATATCATTTGCAATTTTTTGGTACAGAGTAAATTTCTTAGTTTATTGTATTTTCCCTATTCCTGAAAATAACTTTGAGAGTTTTCAAGCTACGACAGTTTTGTATACCTCATTTTAAATCCATAAGAAACTCACTTTCTTTTGACATATCGCTTACTCAAAAATCTTAAGTTCTTAAAATTGGGATATCATTGCAATTTTTGGTACAGAGTAAATTTCTTAGTATATTGTATTTTCCCTATTCCTGCAAATAACTTTACAGTTTTCAAGCTACGACAGTTTTGTGTACCTCATTTTAATCCATAAGAAACGCACTTTCTTTGGCATATCGCTTATTCAAAATCTTAAATTCTTAAAATTGGTAAAATTGGGATATAATTGCAATTTTTGGTACAGAGTAAATTTCTTAGTATTTTGTTTTCCCTATTCCTGCAAATAACTTGAGAGTTTTCAAGCTGCGACAGTTTTGTATACCTCATTTTAATCCATAAGAAACGCATCTTCTTTGACGTATCGCCTATTGAAAAACCCTTAAATTCTTAAAAATTTCTTAGTATATTGTATTTTCCCTATTCCTGCAAATAACTTTGACAGTTTTCAAGCTACGACAGTTTTTGTATACCTCATTTTAATCCATAAGAAACCCACTTTTCTTCTGACATATCTCTTATTCAAAAATCTTAAGTTCTTAGAATTTGTAAAATTGGGATATCATTGCAATTTTTGGTACAGAGTAAATTTCTTAGTATATTGTATTTTTCTATTCCTGCAAATAACTTCTTAAAATGGTAAAATTGGGATTTCATTGCAATTTTTTGGACAGAGTAAATTTCTTAGTAATTGTATTTTCCCTATTCCTGCAAATAACTTTGACAGTTTTCCAGCTGCGACAGTTTTGTATACCTCATTTTAATCCATAAGAAACGAACTTTCTTTTGACATATTGCCTATTCAAAAACCTTAAGTTCTTAAAATTGGGATATCATTGCAATTTTTGGTACAGCGTAAATTTCTTAGTATTGTATTTTCCCTATTCCTGCAAATAACTTTGACAGTTTTCAAGACTAAGACAGTTTTGTTATACCTCATTTTAATCCATAAGAAACGCACTTTCTTTTGACATATCGCTTATTCAAAATCTTAAATTCTTAAAATTGGGATATCATTGCAATTTTTGGTACAGAGTAAAATTTCTTAGTATATTGTATTTTCCTATTCCTGCAAATAACTTCTTAAAATTGGTAAAATTGGGATATCATTGCAATTTTTGGTACAGACGGGTAATTCTTAGTATATTGTATTTTCCCAATTCCTGCAAATAACTTTGACAGTTTTCAAGGCTACGACAGGTTTTGTATACCTCATTTTAATCCATAAAACCACTTTCTTTTGGACATATCTCTTATTCAAAAATCTTAAGTTCTTAAATTGGTTATAAAATTTGGGATATCATTGCAATTTTTGGTACAGAGTAATTTCTAGTATCATTGTATTTTTCCTATTCCTGCAAATAACTTCTTAAAATTGGTAAAATTGGATTCTCATTGCAATTTGTTGGGACAGAGTAAATTTCTTAGTATATTGTATTTTCCCTATACCTGCCAGATAACTTTGACAGTTTTCCAGCTGCGACAGTTTTGTATACCTCATTCTAATCCATAAGAAACGAACTTTCTTTGACATATTACCTATTCAAAAACCTTAAGTTCTTAAAATTGGGATATCATTGCAATTTTTGGTACAGCGTAAATTTCTAGTATATTGTATTTTCCCTATTCCTGCAAATATCTTTGACAGTTTTCAAGCTACGACAGTTTTGTATACCCCATTTTAATCCATAAGAAACGCACTTTCTTTTGACATATCGCTTATTCAAAAATCTTAAATTCTTTAAATTGGGATATCATTGTAATTTTTGGTACAGAGTAAATTTCTTAGTATATTGTATTTTCCCTATTCCTGCCAATAATTCGTATTGTATTTCCCTATTCCTGCAAATACCTTTGACAGTTTTCAAGCTATGACAGTTTTGTAGACCTCATTTAATCCATAAGAAACGCACTTTCTTTTGACATATCGCTTACTCAAAAATCTTAAGTTCTTAAAATTGGGATATCATTGCAATTTTTGGTATAGAGTAAATTTCTTAGTATATTGTATTTTCCCTATTCCTGCAAATAACTTTGATAGTTTTCAAGCTACGACAGTTTTGTGCACCTCATTTTAATCCATAAGAAACGTACTTTCTTTTGACATATCGCTTATTCAAAAATCTTAAGTTCTTAAAATTGGGATATCATTGCAATTTTTGGTACAGAGTAAATTTTTTAGTATATTGTATTTTCCCTATTTCTGCAAATAACTTTCACAGTTTTCAAGCTAAGACAGTTTTGTATACCTCATTTTAATCCATAAGAAACGCACTTTCTTTTGAGATATCGCTTATTCAAAAATCTTCAGTTCTTAAATTTGGTTAAACTGGATATCATTACAATTTTTGGTACAGAGTAAATTTCTTAGTATATTGTATTTTCCCTATTCCTGCAAATAACTTTGACAGTTTTCAAGCTACGACAGTTTGTATACCTCATTTTAATCCATAAGAAACGCACTTTCTTTGACATATCGCTTATTCAAAAATCTTCAGTTCTTAAATTTCTTTAAACTGGGATATCATTACAATTTTTGGTACAGAGTAAATTTCTTAGTATATTGTATTTTCCCTATTCCTGCAAATGAATTTGACGCACTTTCTTCTGACATATCGCTATTTAAAAATCTTAAGTTCTTAAATTTGGTAAATTGGGATACCATTACAATTTTTGGTACAGAGTAAATTTCTTAGTATATTGTATTTTCCCTATTCCTGCAAATAACTTTGACAGTTTTCAAGTTGCGACAGTTTTGTATACCTCATTTTAATCCATAAGAAATCCACTTTCTTTTGACATATCGCTTATTCAAAAATCTTAAGTTCTTAAAATTCTTAAAACTGGGAAATCATAAAAACTTTTGCGTACAGAGTAATTTCTTAGTATATTGTATTTTCCCTATTCCTGCAAATGAATTTGACGCACTTTCTTCTGACATATCGCTTATTTAAAAATCTTAAGTTCTTAAATTTGGTAAAATTGGGATATCATTACAATTTTTGGTACAGAGTAAATTTCTTAGTATATTGTATTTTCCCTATTCCTGCAAATAACTTTGACAGTTTTCAAGCTACGACAATTTTGTAGACCTCATTTTAATACATAAGAAACCCACTTTCTTTTGACATATCGCTTATTCAAAAATCTTAAGTTCTTAAATTTGGTAAAATTGGGATATCATTACAATTTTTGGTACAGAGTAAATTTCTTAGTATATTGTAAGAAACCCACTATCTTTTGTCATATCGATTCTTTAAGAATCCTTAGTTTTAAAATTGGTAACATTGGGATATTATTACAATTTTTGGTACAGAGTAAATTTCTTAGTATATTGTATTTTCCCTATTCCTGCAAATTATTTGACAGTTTTCAAGCTAAGACAGTTTTGTATACCTCATTTTAATCCATAAGAAACCCACTTTCTTTTGACATATCGCTTATTCAAAATCTTAAGTTTTTTAAAATTGGGATATCATTGCAATTTTTGGTACAGAGTAAATATCTTAGTATATGTGTTTTTCCTACTCCTGCAAATAACTTCTTAAAATTGGTAAAATTGGGATATCATTGCAATTTTTGGTACAGAGTAAATTTCTTAGTATATTGTATTTCCCCATATTCCTGCAAATAACTTTGACAGTTTCAAGCTGCGACAGTTTTGTATACCTCATTTAATCCATAAGAAACGCACTGTCTATTGACATATCGCTTATTCAAAAATCTTGAGTTCTTAAAATGGGGATATAATTGCAATTTTTGGTACAGAGTAAATTTTCTTAGTATATTATATTTTCCCTATTCCTGCAAATTAATTTGACAGTTTTAAAGCTAAGACAGTTTTGTATACCTCATTTTAATCCATAAGAAACGCACTTTCATTTGACATATCACTTATTCAAAAATCTTAAGTCCTTAAAATTGGTAAAATTGGGATATAATTGCCAATTTTTGATACAGAGTAAATTTCTTACACCCTTATTCACAAACAATATTTTATTTTATAAACGGTTTATATTAGATTTTGTATGGAAATTTTGTTTTATAAACCTTTTATAAAATATAAAAGTTGTTGTGAATAAGGGGGTTAGTAATTGTATTTTACCCTATTCCTGCAAATAACTTTGAGAATTTTGAGCTACGACAGTTTTGTATACCTCATTTTAATCCATAAGAACTCCCATTTTCTTTTGATATATAGCTTCTTCAAAAATCTTAAATTCTTAAAATTGGGCTATCATTGCAATTTTTGGTACAGAATAAATTTCTTAGTATATTGTATTTTCCCTATTCCTGCAAATACTTTGACAGTTTTTCAAGCTACGAAAGTTTGTATACCTCATTTTAATCCATAGAAACGCACTTTCTTTTGACATATCGCTTACTACAAAAATCTTAAGTTCTTAAAATTGGGATATCATTACATTTTTGGTACAGAGTAAATTTCTTAGTATATTGTATTTTCTCTATTCCTGCAAATAACTTAACAGTTTTCGAGCTACGACAGTTTTGTATACCTCATTTTAATCCATAAGAAACGCACTTTTTTTGACATATCGCTTATTCAAAAATCTTAAGTTCTTCAAATTGGTAAATTGGGATATCATAACAATTTTTAGTACAGCTTAAATTTCTCAGTATATTGTATGTTCCCTATTCCTGCAAATAACTTTAAAAGTTTCAAGCTACGACAGTTTTGTATACCTCATTTTAATCCATACGAAACCCATTTTCTTTTGATATATCGCTTATTCAAAAATCCTTTAGTTCTTAAAATTGGTGAAATTGGGATATTATTACAATTTTGGTACAGAATAAATTCTTAGTATATTGTATTATCCCTATTCCTGTCAATAATTTTGACAGTTTTCAAGCTACGACAGATTTGTGTACCTCATTTTAATCCATAAGAAATGCACCTCTTTGACATATCGCTTTTTAAAAAATCTTAAGTTCTTAAATTCTTAAAATTGGGAAATCATTAAAATTTTTGGTACAGTAGTAAATTTTTAGTATATTGTATTTTCCCTATTCCAGCAAATAACTTTGACAGTTTTCAAGCTACGACGTTTTGTATACCTCATTTTACTCCATAAGAAACGCACTTTCTTTTGACGTATCGCTTATTAAAAATCTTGAGTTCTTATAATTGGGATATCATTGCAATTTTTGGTACAGAGTAAATTTCTTAGTATATTGTATTTTCCCTATTCCTGCAAATTACTTTGAGAGTTTTCAAGCATACGACAGTTTTATATACCTCATTTTAATCCATAAGAAACGCAATTTCTTTTGACATATCGCTTAATCAAAAATCTTAAGTTCTTAAAATTGGGATATCATTGCCAATTTTTGGGACAGAGTAAATTCTTAGTATATTGTATTTTCCCTATTCTGCAAATAACTTTAACAGTTTTCAAGCTACGACAGTTTTGTATACCTCATTCTAATCCATACGAAAACCCATTTTCTTTTTGATATATCGATTATTTAAAAATTTTTCGTTCTTAAAATGGGATATCATAGCAATTTTGGTACAGAGTAAATTTCTTAGTTAATGTATTTTCCCTATTCTTGAAAATAACTTTGAGAGTTTTCAAGCTACGACAGTTTTGTATACCTCATTTTAATCCAAGAAACGCACTTTCTTTTGACATATCGCTTACTCAAAAATCTTAAGTTCTTAAAACTGGGATATCATTGCAATTTTGGACAGAGTAAATTTCTTAGTATATTGAATTTTCCCTATTCCTGCAAATAACTTTAACAGTTTTCAAGCTACGACAGTTTTGTGTACCTTATTTTAATCTATAAGAAACGCACTTTCTTTGGCATATCGTTATTCAAATATCTTAAGTT
>NW_023997995.1:0-13877 GCF_015586225.1 Lucilia sericata
TAGACTATAGACTAGACTATAGACTAGACTATAGACTAGACTATAGACTAGACTATAGACTAGACTATAGACTAGACTAGACTAGACTAGACTAGACTATAGACTAGACTATAGACTAGACTATAGACTAGACTATAGACTAGACTATAGACTATAGACTAGACTAGACTATAGACTAGACTATAGACTAGACTATAGACTAGACTATAGACTAGACTATAGACTAGACTATAGACTAGACTATAGACTAGACTATAGACTAGACTATAGACTAGACTATAGACTAGACTATAGACTAGACTATAGACTAGACTATAGACTAGACTATAGACTAGACTATAGACTAGACTATAGACTAGACTATAGACTAGACTATAGACTAGACTATAGACTAGACTATAGACTAGACTATAGACTAGACTATAGACTAGACTATAGACTAGATCATAGACTAGACTATAGACTAGACTATAGACTAGACTATAGACTAGACTATAGACTAGATCATAGACTAGACTATAGACTAGACTATAGACTAGACTATAGACTAGACTATAGACTAGACTATAGACTAGACTATAGACTAGACTATAGACTAGACTATCGACTATAGACTAGACTATAGACTAGACTATAGACTAGACTATCGACTAGACTATAGACTAGACTATCGACTAGACTATAGACTAGACTATAGACTAGACTATAGACTAGACTATAGACTAGACTATAGACTAGACTATAGACTAGACTATAGACTAGACTATAGACTAGACTATAGACTAGACTATAGACTAGACTATAGACTAGACTATAGACTAGACTATAGACTAGACTATAGACTAGACTATAGACTAGACTATAGACTAGACTATAGACTAGACTATAGACTAGACTATAGACTAGACTATAGACTAGACTATAGACTAGACTATGGACTAGACTATAGACTAGACTATAGACTAGACTACAGACTAGACTATAGACTAGACTATAGACTAGACTATATACTAGACTATAGACTAGACTATAGACTAGACTATAGACTAGACTATAGACTAGACTATAGACTAGACTATAGACTAGACTATAGACTAGACTATAGACTAGACTATGGACTAGACTATAGACTAGACTATAGACTAGACTATAGACTAGACTATAGACTAGACTATAGACTAGACTATAGACTAGACTATAGACTAGACTATAGACTAGACTATATACTAGACTATAGACTAGACTATAGACTAGACTATAGACTAGACTAGACTATAGACTAGACTATAGACTAGACTATAGACTAGACTATAGACTAGACTATAGACTAGACTATAGACTAGACTATAGACTAGACTATAGACTAGACTATAGACTAGACTATAGACTAGACTATAGACTAGACTATAGACTAGACTATAGACTAGACTATAGACTAGACTATAGACTAGACTATAGACTAGACTATAGACTAGACTATAGACTAGACTATAGACTAGACTATAGACTAGACTATAGACTAGACTATAGACTAGACTATAGACTAGACTATAGACTAGACTATAGACTAGACTATAGACTAGACTATAGACTAGACTATAGACTAGACTATAGACTAGACTATAGACTAGACTATAGACTAGACTATAGACTAGACTATAGACTAGACTATAGACTAGACTATAGACTAGACTATAGACTAGACTATAGACTAGACTATAGACTAGACTATAGACTAGACTATAGACTAGACTATCGACTAGACTATAGACTAGACTATAGACTAGACTATAGACTAGACTATAGACTAGACTATAGACTAGACTATCGACTAGACTATAGACTAGACTATAGACTAGACTATAGACTAGACTATAGACTAGACTATAGACTAGACTATAGACTAGACTATAGACTAGACTATAGACTAGACTATAGACTATATAGAGACTATAGACTAGACTATAGACTAGACTATAGACTAGACTATAGACTAGACTATAGACTAGACTATAGACTAGACTATAGACTAGACTATAGACTAGACTAGACTAGACTATAGACTAGACTATAGACTAGACTATAGACTAGACTATAGACTAGACTATAGACTAGACTATAGACTAGACTATAGACTAGACTATAGACTAGACTATAGACTAGACTATAGACTGACTAGACTAGACTAGACTAGACTAGAGACTATAGACTAGACTATGACTAGACTATAGACTAGACTATAGACTAGACTATAGACTAGACTATAGACTAGACTATAGACTAGACTATAGACTAGACTATAGACTAGACTATAGACTAGACTACAGACTAGACTATAGACTAGACTATAGACTAGACTATAGACTAGACTATAGACTAGACTATAGACTAGACTATAGACTAGACTATAGACTAGACTATAGACTAGACTATAGACCAGACTATAGACCCGACTATAGATCAGACTATAGACCACACTATAGATTAGACTATAGATTAGACTATAGACTAGACTCTATAATCGACTCTAGAATAGACTATAGGACTACTTACTGAAAGTTTATAAGTCAGAAAAAGTTTATAAAATATCGTGGAGGTACGGCTGTATTTTTCGATATCAAAAAGTACTAAAGTACTGATTTTTCCATGCCTGTTTGTAGGCACAACGTAACATCTCATATTACTGTTAAGGAAACGTGGAGCCCCCATAGTTAGAAAATATTATATTATATATAATTGCCCATCAAAAGTAAATATATATACTTAATATTTTTATTTAAAAATATACATTTTCTTGCAAACCACCCGTCCTCACATCACTCATACCACCCGTATGGCAATAATTTTAATTACGAAATACAAACAAATAAAAACACCAGTCGTTTCGGTTGCATTTATTTAATTTTTTTACTATTTACTTTTTCTTCTAGAAATTTATAACAATTTTATACATTTATTTCTTTGTTTCTTATTTCCTACTGTTTATTACTGTTGTTTTTTTAATGCGATCAACAGCACAATTGTCAAAACAAAAATAATTTTATTTATTATTTGTTTGTTTTTATTTTTTATTACTTTTTTGCTCTTAAGTTAATAAATTAAACAAATTGAAGCTGTACTTTAAGGCTAAATGGAAAATTTCATTTTATTTAACATGTCTATAAAAATTTTAATAAAATTTCTATTGTATTCAATTAATTTTCAAAGGTTTTAATAAACATGTCTAAATAGAAAATTTGTTAAACGTTTTTTCCGCCATTAAATGTGTTAATTAGAAAATTTTCCACTCAAAAAAAAAAAATAAATAAAGCGAAAATATTTTGAAAAACAGAAATTCGCATATATTTGTGAAAATTTCAAATTAAACTGGAAGTGTGATATTTAACAGCCAATAGAATTGAGAAAAAAATGTGTTTAATCGAAAAATCAAAACAAAAATCAATAACGATAATAATGTTTATAATACAAGAGAGTAATTAGAAAAATTAGCAGAATTAATAAATATTTGTTTGATCAAAGAATCAAAATAAAATGCTTTAAAAGATTTTGTAAAATATGCGAAAAACTTAGACTCAGAGGGCAACTGAGTAAATCTCTCTCTTTTAATATAATCCTGTTATAAATTTTCAAAACTTTTCTGTTTTACCTTTGACCTTGATTTTTTTAAAGTTCAAAGAAAAACTAAACAAAATAAAGAATTTTTTTAGGCTTAACATTTAAATTATGACTAATCATGCGCTAACTTTATCACATTTTTATAACAAACTAAAATTTATACAGAATCATAAAGTAATTTTACAATATATTAAAAAGATTAAAATGATAAAGTTTAAACATAAAAGTATGAGTACAAAAATTTAATATTAAATTTTTTTTTCATAAAAATTTATCTCCTGGAAGATCTTACAAATTCTCAAAACTTTTTTAATAAATTAAATAATATGAAATTTTACGTTATAGTTACGAAAGTTTCGTTATTATTATTATTGAAATACATTAGTACGATAACGTTTAAAAATCATGCTAACACTTGTCACAACCGGTGGGGCTCTCTTATCCGAGAAGTCTTAACCGAGTACAACTAAGAACTAACCCTCCCTCCTCTTTCTAGCGTGCGTTTTCCCCTAGCTGCTAGAGACAACCACTCTATATCCTTTTCACAAGGATACAGTGTTTAGTTTCTGCTGGCATCATGAGGTCATTATCCGTCTTCTTGAAGGCTGTCGGCCCACTACCACCACTCATAAAACCAACAGCGTCTGTCCTCATAATGAGTGGCTTGTTGGTCTGCATTTGTCTCCAGAGCAATTCCTTAGTAGGCATTAAATACGACTATTTTTCCGATTACATGTCCAAAAATAAATCATGCCCTTTGTAACCGGTAAAGGGCTTAAATAATCTCCAGAGTCCCGACTACTACAGCGTCCGTTTAAGACTGTAGTATGTCGTCTACTACTGCAGCCTCGTTTAGTGAGTGGGTAGCGCCATGTTCTACTAAACGTTCTGCTACTAGTGCGCCAAAAAACAAAATCGTGTAAGTCGGTAGACAGTCGAAATCCGAACTTATGCAGTATGGTTCTTAGCATCTGGTATCTTTAAGTCTTACATGGTCCTGACACGATCTTATCTAGTCGAATCTTCGTTACGGATTCAGCCCAGTCTCATCTGTGCCAACAGTTAAGCAAGATGAGCACACGAAATATTATTCTTTCTCTATTCTCCTTGGTGCCCTTCCGCCTATAAAATCATTAATCGGCTTGGTGCTAAGCCGGTGAGCTCACAGATCTACAATGGTCAAAACTCCACATTGAGACGATAAAAGGTCCCCCGGCGAAGGCTGATATACCTACCTAACGGAAGTCATCCGAAGCAGCGCCTAAACGGCAGCTATCTGAGCTGTCTTCCGAGATCCAAGAATTATAATACACGGAATCTACACAGGTCGTATAGTGAAATCGCCAAAATCCATTTTTCAATAAATTTTAAATTAATAAATTTTAAATTTTTTGAAAATTTAGAAAAAAATTAAGAAAATTTTGCAAAATTTAAGAAAATTTGGCAATTTTATAATTTTGATTAAATATTTATTGCTTAAAAATACTTTTAATCTTGCGTATATATATTTATTTTTAAAATCGGCCTCATTAATATGTATTTGCTATTTTCAAAATAAAAGTAATTAGTTTTTCCAAACATTAGCATAAGATGAAATACAGGATATATAATCTCCAGCAATAAAATGTGCTACAATTTTATAGTCTCCTTCAATATCAAATGCCGCTATATTATTAAGTTCAACACGATTTTCCAAGTTATCAAATCTATAAACAGTCTAAAAAGTTTGAATTTAAAAAAAAAAATACGAAAAATATTTGCTTAATAAACTTACTCCTTTCTTCGGTGGACAAATACGATCTTCTTCTCTTATTTGTTCGGTTAACGGATACCAAAATTCCACTGGATCAAATGCCGAAGCACAAAAATCATCACGTCTTATGGAATACACAGTTTTTTCCCATCTACCACGTTTCCACATAAAAATTTCCATATCTAACTAAAGTATTTTTCATTCTTCAATTAAGCTAAAGTTTCTTTAATTAATAATAAAATTAATATTTACCGCTAATTGAATACCATATGGTATATCAACTTTCATAGTTATATTACCATTCGTTATTAAAGTTTCCATATCCTCATCAAAGTCGTGTCTCAAATTTAGTTCCAAAAAATTATCCACATTCGTAGCGACTGCGTTATCTTCAGGGCTGCATGATTGAATGAAACTTTTTTCATCGGCAAATACTAGGTAATTGTTTTTATTGGCCGTCAAAGGAGGAACGCTCTATAACTATTATTATTAAGAAAACATCCTTTTGTTAAACATTTAAACTTACCCAACAATAATTTGTTATTAATAAAATAATTAAAAATTTCAAATAATTCAACATTCTGCAGTATCAAGTTGCAATTTTTGTTAATTTTAAACTAGTGCTAAATATTTACTAATTACTATTTCATTTATATTGAAATATTATTAGTTGGAGTACTACAATTAGTGATAGTAATTAAAATATAATTATTTGTAGATGATAAATCAATATCTATTTTTATTTTTATAAATAGTATAATAAAATAAAAGTGAAAATAAAACAGCAGCAAACTGATTGTAAACATTTAATTTGATTTGTTAGTATGTATCTGTAATGTTTAATAATTAAAATATTTAATTGTTTAAAGCATGCCAATTTCACACCTAACTATTTCCGTATTTAAATTAGGGATCGCATGTATTATTTAGAATAGCAAAATTACAAAATTTCCTAAACGTAACTAGTTATGTAGAAGATTTATATGTATCTATCAATAATTTAAAGTTTCGAAAATGTTAAATCAAATTTTTCGATATTTTTTTCCGATTCCAGCGCTGCAAACAAAGAAAACCCGTTTCGTACTCGGAATGAAACTATTAATCTGTTTACATTAATGCAAAGAAAAATTTCATTAAAATTTCGAAAATTTTAAATTGAATTTTTCGATATTTTTACAATTTTAGCGCTACATTCAAAGAAAAACGTTTCATAGTGTGAATAAAACTATTAAAATGTTTACATTAATGCAAAGAAAAGTTTCATTAAAGTTTCGAAAATGTTAAATCGTATTTTTCGATATTTTTTTCAATATTAGCGATATATTTAAAGAAAAACATTTCATAGTCGGAATGAAACAATTAAACTGTTTACATTAATGCAAAGAAAAGTTTCATTAATAATAAGAAATTTTATCTTATAGTTACAATTACATTTCAAATCAAATATCTAACTTTTCGATATTTTCGATAAAAAATAAAAAAAATTTCCGAAAAATTCTTTTTGATTAAAAATTTTCAATAAAATTTCAACAAATATTCGACAAATATTTTTTACTTGCGATTTTCAAAAGTTTTCAAAATACTCTTGGCTTAAAAATTAAAAATATTGAAATTTTCGATATTTTAATAATTTTTTAAATTGAAAATTTCAATAAATTTCTTATTTTCCAAAACTTTTAATAAATTCTAATTATTTATTTCTGATTTTTGCTAAATTATCTTTATTTCGAAAGTTTTTAATAAATTTTTAGTTAAAAAAATAAAAAAAAATATAAAATTTTTCTTTTGATTTGAAGATTTTCAATATATTTTTAATTTATTTTAAATTTTCGACTAAATGTATTTTTTTTATAAATTCTGTACTTGCTGAAAATTAAGAAAAAATCTATTTTTTAATTATTTCGATATTTTCCATTTAGTTTGAAAAATTTCAAAATTTTCTAAAAATTCTCCTTATTTGCAATAATATTTTTTCAAATTAAAAAATTTGAGAAATTTTTTCAAAAATTAGTACAGATTTAAATCAATATTTATTGGTTGAAAATACTTATAATATGTAAGTATATTTAATTCTAAACTAAAAGTTCCCTTTTTAAATCACATATTCTAATATATATATTCATTAAATTTTTCCCAAAAAATAAAAAAAAATCAATTAGTTTTTCCAAACAGTAACAAGAGCCGTAATACAGGACGAAAAGTTGGCCGCAACAAAATGTGATATAATTTTATAGTCCCCTTCTATATCTAATCCAAAAGCATTATTAAATTCAACACGATTTTCCACATTATTCAGATGGTACACTGTCTACAAATATTTGCATATAATTTCAAATTATTTAATATTATCAAGTAAATAGTTTAATATACTCACTCCTTTCTGCGGTGGACAAACGCGATCTTCTTGTGCCATTTGATTTGTCAATATATACCAAAATTCCGCTGGATTCAAATGCAGCAGTACAGAAATCATCACGTCTTATAGAATATACAGTTTTCTCCCATTTACCACGTTTCCAATGAAAATTTCCACATCTAACTAAAGTTTTTTATTCTCAAAATTATTATCTTTGATTTCTATATAATTATATATTTACCTCTATCGTAACACCTTCGGGTATACCAACTTTTGTCGTTATATTACCATTTGTAATTAAAGTTTCCATATCTTCAGCAAAGTCATGTTTCAAATTAAGTTCTAACAATCTTCCATATTCGTATTGCCAGCATTATCCTCAGGACTACATGGTTGAAAGAAGCTATTTTCATCGGCCACAATAATGTAATTGTTTCCCTTGGTGTATATTTTTTTTAGTTAAAAAGTTAATTTTTAATAGTTAAAATTTTAAACTTACCCAACTATGTTTTGTTAATAATAAATAATTACAAATTTCAAATTATTAAACATTTTCCACCCACAAATTGCACGGTAGTTGGAAGTTGTGTTATTTTTAAACTTGTGCTAAATATTTGCTAATTATTATTTAATTTATATTGAAATATTATTAGTTTGAGTTCAATTAGTGGCAGCAATTAAACTACATATAATTATTTGTAGATTACAAATCAATATCTATTTTGTACTTTTTCAAAGGGTGCAATAAAACAAAAGTAATAATAAAACAACAGCGAACTAATTGTTAAACGTTTAATTTGATTTGTTAGAATTAATATTATTAAAGCTTGCCAATTTCACACCTACATACATATATATTTCTGTATTTAACTGGTAAAATTAATTTGTTTTAAAATAATTAAATAAATTAGTACTCATAACAAACAGAGTACTATAGACTGGACCATAGACCAGACTATGGACTAGACTATAGACTAGATTATAGACTCGACTATAGACTCGACTATATACTAGACTATAGACTAGACTATAGACTAAAATATAGACTAGACTATAGACTAGACTATAGACTAGACTATAGACTAGACTATAGACTAGACTATAGACTAGACTATAGACTAGACTATAGACTAGACTATAGACTAGACTATAGACTAGACTATAGACTAGACTATAGACTAGACTATAGACTAGACTATAGACTAGACTATAGACTAGACTATAGACTAGACTATAGACTAGACTATAGACTAGACTATAGACTAGACTATAGACTAGACTATAGACTAGACTATAGACTAGACTATAGACTAGACTATAGACTAGACTATAGACTAGACTATAGACTAGACTATAGACTAGACTATAGACTAGACTATAGACTAGACTATAGACTAGACTATAGACTAGACTATAGACTAGACTATAGACTAGACTATAGACTAGACTATAGACTAGACTATAGACTAGACTATAGACTAGACTATAGACTAGACTATAGACTAGACTATAGACTAGACTATAGACTAGACTATAGACTAGACTATAGACTAGACTATAGACTAGACTATAGACTAGACTATAAACTAGACTATAGACTAGACTATAGACTAGACTATAGACTAGACTATAGACTAGACTATAGACTAGACTATAGACTAGACTATAGACTAGACTACAGACTAGACTATAGACTAGACTATAGACTAGACTATAGACTAGTCTATAGACTAGACTATAGACTAGACTATAGACTAGACTATAGACTAGACTATAGACTAGACTATAGACTAGACTATAGACTAGACTATAGACTAGACTATAGACTAGACTATAGACTAGACTATAGACTAGACTATAGACTAGACTATAGACTAGACTATAGACTAGACTATAGACTAGACTATAGACTAGACTATAGACTAGACTATAGACTAGACTATAGACTAGACTATAGACTAGACTATAGACTAGACTATAGACTAGACTATAGACTAGACTATAGACTAGACTATAGACTAGACTATAGACTAGACTATAGACTAGACTATAGACTAGACCAGGGGTCGGCAAACTACGGCTCGCGAGCCAAATGCGGCTCTTTGGATGTGGAGCTATGGCTCTTTAGTTTCATACGCAATTTTTTTATTTTATAAAAAAATATATATCTTTCTGAATAGATTAACGAGCAGTGTTTGTTAAAACTAATAAAACAATTCGCAAACGTTTCTACAATATACACAACATTTCAACTTTGTTTAATCGTTCTGTATGTGAGACAACTAACAAATAAAAGTTTAGAGTCGTTTGTGAAACTTTTAAACAACACGTTATGATCCAAACTTTCTAAAGCTATACAAACCTATCTCTCCTATTGAATTTGTTCCATGTACAAGTTAGTATTGTAAGAAAATTTTTAATTATTTTAAATTTTTAGTTGAAAAGTTCCCTATAAACGATGGGGTATCATGAGCGCTCTTACGATGTGCCATTAGATAAAATGTAAAACATAATCATACATTCCGAAATTTTCGTGTTTTTCGAATTAAAACATATTTTTTGGAAATTGAAAATATAGTAATTAAATAATTACTTAATATTGTAGAGAGTTTGAACACAGTTACCAGGAAAAACTTACATTGAAAAGTAATGAGTTAAAAAGCTAATAAAATTTCTTTTCACTACTTCTTCATTAGCATTTTAAGTCATTATTTTAACACGGTGATGTCATTGGAGGCAAGTACTTCTACGCACGCTTACTAATAGGAAGTTAAAGAAGTACTTGCAATATCTCTTACAAACAGTTGTTGAGTAAGTTGTTTTGTTTTTAATAATAAACAGATCCAGCTAGAATACGAATTA
Source organism: Lucilia sericata (assembly GCF_015586225.1). NCBI lineage: Eukaryota > Metazoa > Arthropoda > Insecta > Diptera > Calliphoridae > Lucilia > Lucilia sericata. Next base: position 10,587 of record NW_023997995.1, read on the forward strand.
GGGACTTCGATTTTTTAGTCAAATGTTCTACACACTGTACCACTCCTTAGCTTTTTTATTGCGCATCAAATAATGGTTTTCACAATCAAAATTAATTTTGTTTTATTTTTTGTAAAACACAATTCTTAAAACGCAATTAAATAAAATATGCAAACAAAATGACAAAGCCGAAAATAAAGTACTTCTATATCAGATTATAAGAAAGTCCTTACTAGAGTACTTCTAAGTAATGCAGACGGTAAGTAGTAGTTATTGAAAAGTAAGTGGTTATGGAAGTACAATCCATTATCGAGTTTTTTGCTGGGTAAATACTAAAAACTTGTTCTATTTAAAAACTTCAATATTTAAATATTGCGCGTTTTAGAAACGTTTTACAGTGATTTATAAAAGATTGATATATTTTTGACATACAATTTTGGCTATAAATAAGGTACCAGAAAGGGTATTATGGACCGACCCATCCTTACAAAATTTGGTAATGAAATTTTGGATCCTACTTGTTTGTGTTGATTTTCATCACTATACTTGTATTTTTCGTAGTTTTCGAAAGTGGACACTATATGGGTGGGTAGGGTCAATTCTGAATCCATCCTTATTAAATTTGGTACAGATATTTTGTTCCTATAAACTTGTTTATGACGAATTGCACCACTATGCTGGTATTATTAAGCATGTTATGAGCGTTAATTAAATCAGTTATGAACGTTAAAGTTATTTTCCGAAGTAGACCTTTTAAAAGGGGATTGGTCAATTATGTTTATGTTATGTTTGTGTTGAATTTTGTCATAATACTGCTATTATTAAGACAGTTATGAACGTTAAAATCAAATTTGGAAGATAGATTTTTTGTTCTTATAAAAGTTGTATATTTTGAATTTCGCCGCTATATTGCTACTGTTAAGTCATTATGATCGTTAGTCATTTTCTGAAAAGGACCTAATATTGGGGTTGGTAAAATATTTATCTCGATGCCGCCAAATTAATATATTACTTTATACTGTATTAGCTGCGTCATCAATTTTCGTGATTTTTACATTTCCTGATATGTTTCCAAATGCCTTCTAAATGATAACACTGTCGTCCTACTCTAATAAAATTCTATATTTTTATATAACGAGTGTTTAAAAAATGCATTCGAATGACCCATAAAAATTCAAAAAGTATTTGTAGTCAAAAATCTATAAGAAAGATTCCTTGCAGAATGTCCTGTAGATACTTAAACCAACTTTATGTTTTTGAAGTGAATTCATAAAGTATTTGTAAAGTTTTAATAAACAACAATTTTGTGGCTCTTTTAAAACATATGTTTTGTAAACTGTAAATTTTGGCTCTTCCAACTCAAAAGTTTTGCCGACCCCTGGACTAGACTATAGACTAGACTATAGACTAGACTATAGACTAGACTATAGACTAGACTGACTAGACTAGACTAGACTTAGACTAGACTATAGACTAGACTATAGACTAGACTATAGACTAGACTATAGACTAGACTATAGACTAGACTATAGACTAGACTATAGACTAGACTATAGACTAGACTATAGACTAGACTATAGACTAGACTATAGACTAGACTATAGACTAGACTATAGACTAGACTATAGACTAGACTATAGACTAGACTATAGACTAGACTACAGACTAGACTATAGACTAGACTATAGACTAGACTATATACTAGACTATAGACTAGACTATAGACTAGACTATAGACTAGACTATAGACTAGACTATAGACTAGACTATAGACTAGACTATAGACTAGACTGTAGACTAGACTGTAGACTAGACTATAGATTAAATCAGTCGCTATACTGAAAAAAATACGCTTCGATGCCGGAATGAAAAAACTATTATATTTATCAGTTTACATCAATGCAATTAAAAGGTTCGTTAATTATTCTTTAATATTACAATCAGATTAAATGAGTATTTGTAGACAAATTGTCGTGCAATTAAAAGGTTCGTTAATTATTCTTTAATATTACAATCAGATCAAATGAGTATTTGTAGACAAATTGTCGTGTTACTAAGATCAAGTTGCAAGTATTAGTTTTCAATAAAATATCTATTTTCAAAAATATTCTATTTCAAAAAGATTCGTTAAATTTCTTTTATGTCAATAAAGCTACACAGTTTAGAAAATGCTAAATCAATGCCCTATTTTTGAAATATATTCATTTATTTTATGCATTTAGTACAGTAATTCATTTTATTCGTTAAAATAATTAGTTGAGAAACGTAAACTGTTATCATGTGTCTTATTTGTTAACAATAAAAGACGCAACGGCATGACAAAAATCATCTGACAATTTAAGCGTAAAGAACGCGTGTGATTATTTTAATTTTGACTTTTTTAAATACACATTTTTAACTGTTTATCATTTTTCTAGTTGCTGTAGGTATTTTTGTTTATTATAACCATTTAATTTATTTAAGAATTAATTGTGACAGACGTACATAGTGAACAGATTACTTTTTGTATTTTTTATTTATTTAAAAATTAAAAAGCTCTTGTCTAGCGCAGATTTAAGGGTCAAGAACATGTTGTTTATATTTACACCCACTTTATATACATATGTATATTAAATACATTTTACTTGAATATATCATTTTTATTTACCATCTGAGATTTAAGTTATAATTTATATTTAATCATGATTATCACCTGTAAAAATACTTTTCTTTTTTTTTGATGTTTTTCTACTGAATTACATTTCAATGTCATTGCATACCGTAAGTCTTAATATTTATAAAAAGATTTGCTTAAATACATAATATATTTTTACATTATATGTATGTAAAAATGTACTATAAACATTTTGATTTACAATTACAATACATACATAATATACATATGTATGTATTTCCTTATTACTTTGAATATCTAAGTTTTGAAGGCATCTAAAGTCAAACAATATACAAAAACTATCTTCCAGGTGCAGATGAGACTTTTTTTTTTTTCATAAAAGGCAAAAAAATTGAGAATTTAGTAGAGAAATTTAAAAAATAAAGATTATTTACATAAAATATTTCGAAAATATCTAAAAAAATACATATAGAAATATAACATAAAATTTTGTAATATTAACGAAACTTTTCATTGCATTAACGCAAACAGATTAACATGTAGCTATTACAATAAAATACCAGTTGGAAAACCAAAAAAATATAAAATTTTGTTTTTTATTTCTATTAAACAATACTGACACGGGTATGGAAAGTTTAAAATTTAATATAAATATAAATAAACAAATTAAATTAAATGTTTAACAATTACCTTAATGC
>NW_023997996.1:0-14021 GCF_015586225.1 Lucilia sericata
GTCTAGTCTATAGTCTAGTCTACAGTCTAGTCTATAGTCTAGTCTATAGTCTAGTCTATAGTCTAGTCTATAGTCTAGTCTATAGTCTAGTCTATAGTCTAGTCTATAGTCTAGTCTATAGTCTAGTCTATAGTCTAGTCTATAGTCTAGTCTATAGTCTAGTCTATAGTCTAGTCTATAGTCTAGTCTATAGTCTAGTCTATAATCTAGTCTATAGTCTAGTCTATAGTCTAGTCTATAGTCTAGTCTATAGTCTAGTCTATAGTCTAGTCTATAGTCTAGTCTATAGTCTAGTCTATAGTTCTAGTCTAGTAGTCTAGTCTATAGTCTAGTCTATAGTCTAGTCTATAGTCTAGTCGATAGTCTAATTTTTATAGTCTCTATAGTCTAGTCTAAAGTCTGGTCTATAGTCTAATCTATAGTCTAGTTTATAGTCTACTTTATAGTCTAGTCTATAGTCTAGTCTATAGTCTAGTCTATAGTCTAGTCTATAGTCTAGTCTATAGTCTAGTCTAGTCTGTTATCTAGTCTCTAGTCTATAGTCTAGTATATAGTGTTGTCTACAGTCTACTCTATAGTCTAGTCTATAGTCTAGTCTATATTCTAGTCTATATTCTAGTCTATAGTCTAGTCTATAGTCTAGTCTATAGTGTAGTCTATAGTCTAGTCTATAGTCTAGTCTATAGTGTAGTCTATAGTCTAGTCTATAGTCTATTCTACTCTAGTGAATAGTCCAGTCTATAGTCTAGCTTATAGTCTATACTATAATATATAGTCTATTCTATAGCCTAGCCTATACTCCAGTCCAGCCTATAGTATAGTCTATTCTATGGTCTAGTCTAAAGTCTAGTCAACAGTCTGGTCTATATTCTACTCTCTAGACTAGCCTAGAGTCTAGTCTATGGTTTATTCTATAGTCTAGTCTAGCCTATAGTCGACTGTATAGTATATTAGATAGTCGACTATATAGTCCACTCCATAGTGTATGGTCCTCTCGATAGTCGAGTGATAATTATGTAACGGTCTAGAAGCATTCCTATTGTCATTTCAAATATTTTCTCTAGCAAGCGCAAGTCTTGACTAAAACACAATGTATTCGAGTTTCGCCTATTCACTACCGCATGATGTTGAGGCTGGTGTTTATTAAAATTGCAAAAAAAAAAAACTGAATGAAAACAGAAAAAACGAGAAGAAAACTCAATACACAGCACTCTTAAGCTTTTATCTTAATTGCTTGTCTAGGCAAAAAGCTAGAAAAAAACAATGAAATAGAAAAGAATGATGATTTCCTAACTGACACTAACATCCTTCAGTAGTTGCCTTTACTGCTCTACAATGTACAGTGGTGCAGAAAGTATAATTATTTGGAGTAAGTAGAAAAACATACAAGTGTTTTTAAAACTTTAAAATTCTACTCCGTTATGATTTACAAAATACAGATGGATTTCCAAAATTACTCCAGCTCTTCTGTGCAATACATATGTCTGTAACTGTAGTTTAGTGTGTATGTCAGAAATTCTGACTCAGAATGATGTAAATATTAACATTGTTTGTTGGGCTTTTAGTGTAAATGTTCGTTGGCTTTTAGTACAATTTGTCCACAGAGAAAACACCAACTGTAATGGTAGTCTTTCGCAGATGTAATGAAAAACAGCTGAGGCCAATTAATATTTGACCAAAAAGAAGAAATATATTTAATAATGAAAAAAAATCGTTATCAGTAAAATACAACTCATTGAAGAAATCTTACATTAAATAAAGTTTTACAAGCATTTTCAAAATCTTTACTAGACATTTTATCAATTCACTCCACTGAAGTTTAAAATAGAATTAGATTTAATATAGAAGATAGATTTAAAATAGAAAAATACCAAGATCATCAACAATTCCAAAACAGCAATAGAAACAAAATGCAATATAAAGGAGAAGCAAAGCAAAGTAACGGATAAAAAAATTACAGAATACGCAAAGGACTCTATCAATGCTTTCAACATTACTGATTCTGTTTTAGACCGTTTAAGAAAAAGTACATGAGCAGTTACTTACACAAATCCATGTGTTATAAATATACACATATAGATTTTGAAAGGACATTGACTTATTTAAATATTATTTGAAATTGTTTTTATAAATAGTGATTTTTCAAAGCATGATTTTCGACTTAGGCTGTTATAACTTTGTTAAAACTTCTAAAAGGATATCAATGAATGTATATATTTACATACTACTACATGTGTAAGAGTAGTATACTTACTCACTAATACCTTTACTAAAAAAAGGCCATCACCAGTAGTTTTGATAGTGATAATCTATATATATATAAAAAAAGTAGCGTTACTGACTGACTGATTCATCATCGCACAGTCCAAACGGCTGAACCTAGAATCATGAAATTTTGACAGTAGATGTGCTTTTGGTTATGTAGATTTTTGGAAATTTGTACATTTACGGGTAAAAAGGGGAAAAAACGGGTAAAACAGGGTTTCTTAATTATCTTACACAATATTAGCGATACAAGAAAAATTCTAAAAGCACATGTATCTACTCTTAAAATGAGAAGATGGGTGTCTGGTTCTTTTTTGAAATTCGAACTTTTAAGAGGTAAAAATGTGTAACAAATATGATTTTGGTACCTTTTTTGGCCCCTTATAACTTTTGAACTAATTAACATAATAACATTTTTATAAATATTTTGGATACATCTCCCAAAATTATGAGACACCTGTTTCGTACTTTTTTAAAATTCAGTCCTTTTTGGGTGTAAAAGGGAGAAAACTGTATTTATGGTACTTTTTTTAGCACATTAAGAAAACTTTTTCGGTTTATTGAATTATTCCTATTAAATTACGGACTAACTCTGTAATATTTATTGTAATAAAATTTTTGCTATTTCACTGGGAAAAAAAGTACTAAAAAGGGAAAAAACGGGAAATTTAATTTTATTCAAACTCATTAAGCCAATTTTTATAAAATTTGAAAAAGTAGTTTATTTACTCACACAAAATAAGCTGTTGGTATCTATTTTGGAATTCGAGTAAATTGTTTGGTACTTTTTGAAAGCACTATTTTTCTGGAACAAATGAATGCAGATTTGAATCGTTTGAGTTTTATCTGTGATATATAGATTTAAATACGGAACATTTTGTAAACTTAATTCTCGAAAAAGTATATTTCTAAGCGAAAAGGGGAAAAATTGTATTCTTTATAAGTACTTTCCACTTAGGTAAATTTTATTCCACTTTTGGTACTTTTTCTTTCTTCAGATGATACTCTTTGTATGTTCTTTAATATGAATTCAAAACACATGATTATTAAACATACACGGTCCTCATTGAATAAGATTATTTAAGAGAGAACTTTTTAGTACTTTTTATCTCATAAATGGTACTTTTTTAATTTTCTAAAATATTCAACCTAGGAACATTAATTTTAACATTTGTATTTAATTTAAGTTAGGGTAGCGAAGCACCCAGGGTATGCTAGTATCTTCATATTTGATGTTATATATGATTATTATTTCACTTACCAGAAAGATAGCCTATAGATTATACTATAGACTAGACTATTGACTAGACTATAGACGAGATTATAAACTAAACTATAGACCAGACTATAGACTAGACTATAGACTACACTAGAGACTAGACTATAGACTAACTAGACTAGACTATAGACTAGACTATAGACTAGACTATAGACTAGACTATAGACTAGACTATAGACTAGACTATAGACTAGACTATAGACTAGACTATAGACTAGACTATAGACTAGACTATAGACTAGACTATAGACTAGACTATAGACTAGACTATAGACTAGACTATAGACTAGACTATAGACTAGACTATAGACTAGACTAGACTAGACTATAGACTAGACTATAGACTAGACTATAGACTAGACTATAGACTAGACTATAGACTAGACTATAGACTAGACTATAGACTAGACTATAGACTAGACTATAGACTAGACTATAGACTAGACTATAGACTAGACTATAGACTAGACTATAGACTAGACTATAGACTAGACTATAGACTAGACTATAGACTAGACTATAGACTAGACTATAGACTAGACTATAGACTAGACTATAGACTAGACTATAGACTAGACTATAGACTAGACTATAGACTAGACTATAGACTAGACTAGACTAGACTATAGACTAGACTATAGACTAGACTATAGACTAGACTATAGACTAGACTATAGACTAGACTATAGACTAGACTATAGACTAGACTATAGACTAGACTATAGACTAGACTATAGACTAGACTATAGACTAGACTAGACTAGACTATAGACTAGACTATAGACTAGACTATAGACTAGACTATAGACTAGACTATAGACTAGACTATAGACTAGACTATAGACTAGACTATAGACTAGACTAAGACTAGACTATAGACTAGACTATAGACTAGACTATAGACTAGACTATAGACTAGACTATAGACTAGACTATAGACTAGACTATAGACTAGACTATAGACTAGACTATAGACTAGACTATAGACTAGACTATAGACTAGACTATAGACTAGACTATAGACTAGACTATAGACTAGACTATAGACTAGACTATAGACTAGACTATAGACTAGACTATAGACTAGACTATAGACTAGACTAGACTAGACTATAGACTAGACTATAGACTAGACTATAGACTAGACTATAGACTAGACTATAGACTGACTATAGACTAGACTATAGACTAGACTATAGGACTGACTATAGACTAGACTATAGACTAGACTATAGACTAGACTATAGACTACTATGACTACTATAGACTAGACTATAGACTAGACTATAGACTAGACTATAGACTAGACTATAGACTAGACTATAGACTAGACTATAGACTAGACTATAGACTAGACTATAGACTAGACTATAGACTAGACTATAGACTAGACTATAGACTAGACTATAGACTAGACTATAGACTAGACTATAGACTAGACTATAGACTAGACTATAGACTAGACTATAGACTAGACTATAGACTAGACTATAGACTAGACTATAGACTAGACTATAGACTAGACTATAGACTAGACTATAGACTAGACTATAGACTAGACTATAGACTAGACTATAGACTAGACTATAGACTAGACTATAGACTAGACTATAGACTAGACTATAGACTAGACTATAGACTAGACTATAGACTAGACTATAGACTAGACTATAGACTAGACTATAGACTAGACTATAGACTAGACTATAGACTAGACTATAGACTAGACTATAGACTAGACTATAGACTAGACTATAGACTAGACTATAGACTAGACTATGGACTAGACTATGGACTAGACTATGGACTAGACTATTGCTCGGACTTTAACCTGGAAGTAAATGTTGTGATTAGGCTAGAGTACAGACTAGACTATACACTAGACTTTAATTCATTACGTTAGAACTGTAGGATACTAACTGTGTCGCAAATATTTTTGTATGTATGTGTGTATTGTATGTTGCACTGTTATACAATCTGTTTCTATTTAAATATACACATCCTCCCACAAATACATCCCCATATACATGCACATAATTATGTATACAATTTTATGTATGGGTCTACATTCAGTTTCATGCCTGGTTACATACATATTTACATTTGTATGTATTTAATACAATACACATGTATATATGTGTAAGCAGTTGTGTATGTATGTATTGCGTATTAGTTTACTAATGGGTAAGCAAAGTTTAGTTGAGCAGAATACAAAAGCTCTTTTGTGTTTTCTACAACAAACAATAAAAACTGCAAAAAATACACATGCACGGGTAGATATACTACATATGAAGATATTCATACAAGTACATATGTATAGTAGGCCAGCTCTTGAAAATACCGAATTTAAGTATTTCAAAATCTAACGGTTTTGAAAGGGCTGTTAGATTAACTAGTCGAATTCCTTATAGTAAATATATGGTAAACGTTTTTCGAAAAGTTGTGGTTTTAAATTTCTTCTAATTCGCTCTACCTACAATCATTTCGAAAATTATCAACTCCTCCAAAATGTTGTACTCTCTACAAACAAAATATTACGGATGTTGTTTAACTAAACAACCATGATGTTGACGACCACGATGTCAATTCAGGGCAACATGTTTTATAGATAAGCTGCTGCTGCTACTGTTGTTGCAGCAGCTGTTGATTATGAGAATGATGGCCATCTACCATTATCATCATTACTTTGTGCCAAGCAAACTCATCATCCTAAATAAACGTTATTGTCACTAAAAAAATGCAAATTTGCAAATAAGAAAAAACTCAGCAAGCAATGAATAGACACAATTATCAACATGGAACAAATTTGACGTTTACTTTGTTCAGTTTGTCCTGTTAGGATCTTTTTACTTTTTCTGCATGTTAAATGCGCGAACTTAAATCCTTTTCATGTTCATGTTTTCTTTAACAAATCTACAAACTACTACTGTTGATAGTTAAAGTTTTGACATCTTTGAGTGTTTTGCCTCTAACCATAATTTTATGTTTAGATTTTTCCATAATAATAAGTATATTTGTCCAGTTAGTTGAAATGTGAGTTTCTACGGTTTGAACGAATTTAAATATTTGATAACAAGTAGTTTAGCGGTTAATTACATGAAAGATTGATGAATTATTAATTAATGAGTCGAGTCATGTGTTGTGTACTTGAGTGTACTGTAACGTTAAATGATAAATATTTGTCCTTATTGTTCCTGCTAATTGAAATGGCAGCAAATGCGGTTTAAGGTATGTAATTTGAAGTCTTCGCTATGACTGTTATCAAAACTGAAAGACATTAAATTTTTGAAAAATCGTTTAGCTGCACGTTAGCAGTTGCAAAAGCAAAGAATAAAAACATACGTAATCAGTAGAATTTTCTATTGACTGATCGTGTTAGAGATATTTCTAGAACCTTAGAAAGGTTTTTTTGGTTTAACTACCTCCCCACTATCTGCGACCAAATTTACCAATAGGCTTCAGTAGATTATGATAGAGAATCTACTTATAATTATGAATGAAGAGGAGAACTGAACTAGAACTGAACTAGAACTGAACTAGAACTAGAACTGAACTAGAACTGAACTGAACTAGAACTGAACTAGAACTGAACTAGAACTGAACTAGAACTGAACTAGAACTGAACTAGAACTGAACTAGAACTGAACTAGAACTGAACTAGAACTGAACTAGAAACTGAACTAGAACTGAATCTAGAGAACGAACTAGAACTGAACTAGAACTGAACTAGAACTGAACTAGAACTGAACTAGAACTGAACTAGAACTGAACTAGAACTGAACTAGAACTGAACTAGAACTGAACTAGAACTGAACTAGAACTGAACTAGAACTGAACTAGAACTGAACTAGAAACTGAACTAGAACTGAACTAGAACTGAACTAGAACTGAACTAGAACTGAACTAGAACTGAACTAGAACTGAACTAGAACTGAACTAGAACTGACTAGAACTGAACTAGAACTGAACTAGAACTGAACTAGAACCTGAACTAGAACTGAACTAGAACTGAACTAGAACTGAACTAGAACTGACACTAGAACTGAACTAGAACTGAACTAGAACTGAACTAGAACTGAACTAGAACTGAACTAGAACTGAACTAGAACTGAACTAGAACTGAACTAGAACTGAACTAGAACTGAACTAGAACTGAACTAGAACTGAACTAGAACTGAACTAGAACTGAACTAGAACTGAACTAGAACTGAACTAGAACTGAACTAGAACTGAACTAGAACTGAACTAGAACTGAACTAGAACTGAACTAGAACTGAACTAGAACTGAACTAGAACTGAACTAGAACTGAACTAGAACTGAACTAGAACTGAACTAGAACTGAACTAGAACTGAACTAGAACTGAACTAGAACTGAACTAGAACTGAACTAGAACTGAACTAGAACTGAACTAGAACTGAACTAGAACTGAACTAGAACTGAACTAGAACTGAACTAGAACTGAACTAGAACTGAACTAGAACTGAACTAGAACTGAACTAGAACTGAACTAGAATGAACTAGAACTGAACTAGAACTGAACTAGAACTGAACTAGATCTGAACTAGAACTGAACTAGAACTGAACTAGAACTGAACTAGAACTGAACTAGAACTGAACTAGAACTGAACTAGATCTGAACTAGAACTGAACTAGAACTAAACTAGAACTGAACTAGAACTGAACTAGAACTGAACTAGAACTGAACTAGAACTGAACTAGAACTGAACTAGAACTGAACTGAACTGAACTAGAACTGAACTAGAACTGAACTAGAACTGAACTAGAACTGAACTAGAACTGAACTAGAAGAACTGAACTGAACTGAACTAGAACTGAACTAGAACTGAACTAGAACTGAACTAGAACTGAACTAGAACTAAACTAGAACTGAACTAGAACTGAACTAGAACTGAACTAGAACTGAACTAGAACTGAATTAGAACTGAACTAGAACTGAACTAGAACTGAACTAGAACTGAACTAGAACTGAACTAGAACTGAACTAGAACTGAACTAGAACTGAACTAGAACTGAACTAGAACTGAACTAGAACTGAACTAGAACTGAACTAGAACTGAACTAGAACTGAACTAGAACGAACTAGAACTGAACTAGAAACTGAACTAGAACTGAACTAGAACTGAACTAGAACTGAACTAGAACTGAACTAGAACTGAACTAGAAACTGAACTAGACTGAACTAGAATGAACTAGAACTGAACTAAACTGAACTAGAACTGACTAGAACTGAACTAGAACTGATCTAGAACTGACTAGAACTGAACTAGAACTGAATACTAGAACTGAACGTAGAACTAAACTAGAACTGACCGAAAACTAAACTAGAACTGAATTTTGAAATCACTGATGAAGTTCTCTTTAAGTTATACATCATGAGAATAGAGAGTGAGGATTTGATAAGAACCCCAGAGGAATTTTTTCCACATACAACTACCATCTGAGACCAAAGACAATGTAGATGCGACTAATCCAAAATCTGTATTCAATTTCAACTTACATTTACACGGATGGCCTAGGCCGTAGATGGGGTCCAACTCTACCGGACATTGTAAGCGATAGTCGGATGAGTACACATGAAACGAAAAAACCCTAACGAAAAAACAAAGATTTCCCAGCAGCGGCTGGGAATCGAACTAAGGGACACTCATATTTCATGTTTCGTGATCAACGCGCTAACCACTTAAGCCACATCACATTTAATAATAATTGAGTCGAATGTTAGTTTTATGCTACTAACACCTTTTCATATTAGTCCAATCCTACCGACATTGTAAGCGAAGTTCTGATGGGTAAAATAAATGAAAAAAAGGAATAAAAAAAAAAACGAGATGAAATAAATGTACATTTAATTTTACAATAGAATAGAAATAATACTGATCTGAATCGGATGCTAGTTGTATGCTTTTCACAAAATTTTCCTATTGACATATTAGTATACAATCAGATGCGTTTAATTTGTAATAACCTGCGGACTGCTGGGAAGCTATTTGCCTATCTCTGCTTTATATAAATTGTTAACATGAGTGTATCTAAAATCGTTGTAATACACAACGGTCAAGGACACTTTCTTTTCATCATTGCCGACATATTTACATTATATAGACATTATTTACATAAAGCAACCACTCATCCATCCAATCATTCATACAGTCACTCATTCAGTCAGTCATTTAGCGCTATCTCTGATGCACTCCACCCACATAAACATAACAATTTTCCAGCAAATGACATGTGCATTCGGTTGGAACTGGTGGTCTCTTGTTTACAAATATTACTTCACTCTTTCCTGCTCCAGAAATTTATGACCAAAATACTATACTGCATGGGTTTTTGGCGAATAAAACGACAGAGCAAAAATTAATAGTTTTTGTTGTCAACTACTTTTGTAAATTTATCCATAAAAACAGGGACATAAAGGGAGAGAGCAAAAAATAAAAAAAAAAAACTAAATCGCTTGCTAAACTTTGGGTCATAAACTTTTGTTATAAAACTAATGATTTTTGTTGTTTTCTGCTGCTTGTTTTTTTTTATCCATTTCTCTAGCATACAAATTTCTGAATATTTTCTCAAAAAACTCTATGTATATGCGAACACAAGAAGCTTTAATAATAAATTGAAATAAATTGTAGCCAAAATATATAAAAAAATAATAATGAAAATAAAATTGTTTAATGCATGTAATTTATGATAACAAATGGCATGTAATATTTTAAACAATTTAACTATCCAAAAATTTTAATTAAACTCTATAAAGAATGGTATAATATTTTAACTATATTTTCTTTGTTAGCTTATAGTAAAAAGTGTTAAGTCTGCTTTGTATAACTATAAATAGAATTTTTGTATCGTTTGAAATAATGCTGGTGTTAAATAGTATGAGTATGTAAAACAGCCTAAGTCCATTTTCATTAAGTGTAAGTGAAATGGGTTTACAACACTTAATGTAATAGTTTTTTTTGTTTTTGTGAAACAGGACTTAGCATCTTTCCAATCTAAGCCAATAGTGTGAACATGTGCATTTATGTATATTTGTTTTTAGAAGATAAATATTTATGTGTGCATTTACATATGTAAATTACATTTCATATTTAAATTAAATCCTTTGCTGCATTATTTAAACATAATTAAGACATTGGCCTTAATTGCCAGTCTCTGAAATGAAAATTTTATCAGACAAGCTTTCTAAGACTACCTAGTCATGGATCGCTTTTTGAGTTATAATAGAACTAGAAATGAACTAGAACAGAACAACAACTGAATTAAATTGAATTGGAACTGAGCTAGGAACTGAAACTAGAACTGAACTAAAACTGAACTAGAACTGACACTAGAACGAAAACTAGAACTGAACTAAGAACTGAACTAGAACTGCTGAACTAGAACTGAACTAGAACTGAACTCGAAACTGAACTAGAAACTGAACTAGAAAAACTGAAACTAGAAACTGAACTAGAACTGAACTAGATAACTGAACTAGAACTGCAATAGGGGTAACTAACTAGAACTGAACTAGAACTGCCACTAGAACTGAACTAGAAGACACTAGAACTTGAACTAGAACTGAACTAGAACTTGAACTAGAACTGAACTAGAACTGAACTTAGAACTGAACTAGAACTGAACTAGAACTGAACTAGAACTGAACTAGAACTGAACTAGAACTGAACTAGAACTGAACTAGAACTGAACTAGAACTGAACTAGAACTGAACTAGAACTGAACTAGAACTGAACTAGAACTGAACTAGAACTGAAATAGAACTGAACTAGAACTGAACTAGAACTGAACTAGAACTGAACTATAACTGAACTAGAACTGAACTAGAACTGAACTAGAACTGAACTAGAACTGAACTAGAACTGAACTAGAAATGAACTAGAACTGAACTAGAACTGAACTAGAACTGAACTAGAACTGAACTAGAACTGAACTAGAACTGAACTAGAACTGAACTAGAACTGAACTAGAACTGAACTAGAACTGAACAAGAACTGAACTAGAACTAAACTAGAACTAAACTAGAACTGAACTAGAACTGAACTAGAACTGAACTATGAATGATTGGTACAACCAAAAAATGTAATTACGCTTACTTCCCTCTGCCAAAAAATCCAAATTATATATTTAGCGGGTAACTCGTATAAATTGTTTCGTGTTCCACATTAATTACCATTTCTGTATATTGGCTCAAAGTTAGTGTTTATTATCAGTTAAATTTTTTTTTAATTTGTTACTACATCATATTTAGTTAGAATATAGTTAAAGCATGCAAAACTTTAGGGATTATCAAGCGTACTGTTATGTTTAACATTCTAAAAAACTGTCTTAAGTAATGTCATACAATTGTTATAATAAATTAAGTTAGA
Source organism: Lucilia sericata (assembly GCF_015586225.1). Lineage (NCBI taxonomy): Eukaryota > Metazoa > Arthropoda > Insecta > Diptera > Calliphoridae > Lucilia > Lucilia sericata. The sequence goes on from NW_023997996.1 coordinate 11,934, forward strand.
AATTTTTTACTCCAATATAACATATACATATATAAAATTAGTTTTGTGTGTCCCTTAAGCCACTATGCAGTTAAATATTGTGTTAACTTGCTTTTGCTTTTCTAATGTTTAACAAAATATTTAATTGTTTGTGATTGTAGAGGAGAGATTATATAAGTACATACATAAGTAGATATGTTTGTAATTAGAACGGGAAATATAAAGTGAATATGTATATAATAGTAAAATGTAGCGAAACAAATAACTATAGCCTATTGGCTATAGAATAGATTAGACTTTAGAACAGACTATAAACTAGACTAAAAACTAGAGTATAGAATAGGCTATAGACAAGACTATAGACAAGACTATAGACTAGACTATAGACCAGACTATAGACTAGACTATAGACTAGACTATAGACTAGACTATAGACTAGACTATAGACTAGACTATAGACTAGAGATATAGACTAGACTATAGACTAGACTATAGACTAGACTATAGACTAGACTATAGACTAGACTATAGACTAGACTATAGACTAGACTATAGACTAGACTATAGACTAGACTATAGACTAGACTATAGACTAGACTATAGACTAGACTATAGACTAGACTATAGACTAGACTATAGACTAGACTATAGACTAGACTATAGACTAGACTATAGACTAGACTATAGACTAGACTATAGACTAGACTATAGACTAGACTATAGACTAGATAGACTAGACTATAGATAGACTAGACTAGACTATAGACTAGACTATAGACTAGACTATAGACTAGACTATAGACTAGACTATAGACTAGACTATAGACTAGACTATAGACTAGACTATAGACTAGACTATAGACTAGACTATAGACTAGACTATAGACTAGACTATAGACTAGACTATAGACTAGACTATAGACTAGACTATAGACTAGACTATAGACTAGACTATAGACTAGACTATAGACTAGACTATAGACTAGACTATAGACTAGACTATAGACTAGACTATAGACTAGACTATAGACTAGACTAGAGACTAGACTATAGACTAGACTATAGACTAGACTATAGACTAGACTATAGACTAGACTATAGACAAGACTATAGACTAGACTATAGACTAGACTATAGACTACTAGATTATAGACTAGACTATAGACTAGACTAGACTATAGACTAGACTATAGACTAGACTATAGACTAGACTATAGACTAGACTATAGACTAGACTATAGACTAGATTATAGACTAGACTATAGACTAGACTATAGACTAGACTATAGACAGATATAGACTAGACTATAGACTTTATAGACTAGACTATAGACTAGACTATAGACTAGACTATAGACTAGACTATAGACTAGACTATAGACTAACTATAGACTAGACTATAGACTAGATTATAGACTAGACTATAGACTAGACTATAGACTAGACTATAGACTAGACTATAGACTAGACTATAGACTAGACTATAGACTATAGACTATAGATAGATATGACTAGACTATAGACTGACTATAGACTAGACTATAGACTAGATTATAGACAGACTATAGACTAGACTATAGACTAGACTAGACTAGACTATAGACTAGACTATAGACTAGACTATAGACTAGACTAGACTAGACTATAGACTAGACTATAGACTAGACTATAGACTAGACTATAGACTAGACTATAGACTAGACTATAGAATAGACTATAGACTAGACTATAGACTAGACTATAGACTAGACTATAGACTAGACTATAGACTAGACTATAGACTAGACTAGACTAGACTATAGACTAGACTATAGACTAGACTATAGACTAGACTATAGACTAGACTATAGACTAGACTATAGACTAGACTATAGACTAGACTATAGACTAGACTATAGACTAGACTATAGACTAGACTATAGACTAGACTATAGACTAGACTATAGACTAGACTATAGACTAGACTATAGACTAGACTATAGACTAGACTATAGACTAGACTATAGACTAGACTATAGACTAGACTATAGACTAGACTATAGACTAGACTATAGACTAGACTATAGACTAGACTATAGACTAGACTATAGACTAGACTATAGACTAGAT
>NW_023997997.1:0-15956 GCF_015586225.1 Lucilia sericata
AACTAACTAACTAACTAACTACTAACTAACTAACTAACTAACTAACTAACTAACTAACTAACTACTAACTAACTAACTAACTAACTAACTAACTAACTAACTAACTAACTAACTAACTAACTAACTACTAACTAACTACTAACTAACTAACTAACTACTAACTACTAACTAACTAACTAAACTACTAACTAACTAACTAACTAACTAACTACTAACTAACTAACTAACTAACTAACTAACTAACTAACTAACTAACTAACTAACTAACTAACTACTACTAACTAACTAACTAACTAACTAACTAAACTAACTAACTACACTAACTAACTACTAACTAACTAACTAACTAACTAACTAACTAACTAACTAACTAACTAACTAACTACTAACTAACTAACTAACTACTAACTAACTAACTAACTAACTAACTAACTAACTAACTAACTAACTAACTAACTAACTAACTACTAACTACTAACTAACTAACTAACTAACTAACTAACTAACTAACTAACTAACTAACTACTAACTAACTAACTAACTAACTAACTAACTAACTAACTAACTAACTAACTAACTAACTAACTAACTAACTACTAACTAACTAACTACTAACTAACTAACTAACTAACTAACTAACTAACTAACTAACTAACTAACTAACTAACTAACTAACTAACTAACTAACTACTAACTAACTAACTACTAACTAACTAACTAACTAACTAACTACTAACTAACTAACTAACTAACTAACTACTAACTAACTAACTAACTAACTAACTAACTAACTAACTAACTAACTAACTAACTACTAACTACTAACTAACTATCTAACTAACTAACTAACTAACTAACTAACTAACTAACTAACTACTAACTAACTAACTAACTAACTAACTAACTAACTAACTACTAACTAACTAACTACTAACTAACTAACTAACTAACTAACTAACTAACTAACTACTAACTAACTACTAACTAACTTACTAACTAACTACTAACTAACTACTAACTAACTACTAACTAACTAACTAACTAACTAACTAACTACTACTAACTAACTACTAACTAACTAACTAACTAACTAACTAACTAACTAACTAACTAACTAACTAACTAACTAACTAACTAACTAACTAACTAACTAACTACTACTAACTAACTAATACTAACTAACTAACTAACTAACTAACTAACTACTAACTAACTAACTAACTAACTAACTAACTAACTAACTAACTAACGAACTAACTAACTAACTACTAACTAACTAACTAACTAACTAACTACTAACTAACTAACTAACGAACTACTAACTAACTACTACTAACTAACTACTACTACTAACTACTACTAACTAACTAACTAACTAACTACTAACTAACTAACTAACTAACTAAAACTACTAACTAACTAACTAACTAACTAACTAACTAACTAACTAACTAACTAACTAACTACTAACTAACTAACTAACTAACTAACTAACTAACTAACTAACTAACTAACTAACTACTAACTAACTAACTAACTAACTAACTAACTAACTAACGAACTAACTAACTAACTAACTAACTAACTACTACTAACTAACTAACTAACATAACTAACTAACTAACTAACTAACTAACTAACTCTAACTAACTAACTAACTAACTAACTACTAACTAACTAACTAACTAACTAACTAACTAACTACTACTAACTAACTACTAACGAACTAACTAACTAACTACTAACTAACTAACAACTAACTAACTACAACTACTACTAACTAACTAACTAACTAACTAACTAACTAACTAACTAACTAACTAACTAACTAACTAACTAACTAACTAACTAACTAACTACACTAACTAACTACTAACTAACTAACTAACTAACTAACTAACTAACTAACTACTACTACTAACTAACTAACTACTAACTAACTACTACTAACTAACTAACTAACTAACTAACTAACTAACTAACTAACTAACTAACTAACTAACTACTAACTAACTAACTAACTACTAACTAACTAACTAAAACTAACTAACTACTAACTAACTAACTAACTAACTAACTAACTACTAACTAACTAACTACTAACTAACTAACTAACTAACTAACTAACTAACTAACTAACTAACTACTAACTAACTAACTAACTAACTAACTAACTAACTAACTAACTAACTACTAACTAACTACTAACTAACTAACTAACTAACTAACTAACTAACTAACTAACTAACTAACTAACTAACTAACTAACTAACTAACTACTAACTAACTAACTACTACTAACTACCTACTAACTAACTAACTAACTAACTAACTAACAACTACTAACTAACTAACTAACTAACTAACTAACTACTAACTAACTAACTAACTAACTAACTACTACTAACTAACTAACTAACTAACTAACTACTAACTAACTAACTCTAACTAACTACTAACTAACTAACTAACTAACTAACTAACTAACTAACTAACTACTACTACTAAACTACTAACTAACTAACTAACTAACTAACTAACTAACTAACTACTAACTAACTAACTAACTAACTAACTAACTAACCTACTAACTAACTAACTACTAACTAACTAACTAACTAACTAACTAACTAACTAACTAACTACTAACTAACTAACTAACTAACTAACTAACTAACTAACTAACTACTAACCACCTAACTAACTAACTAACTAAATTTTTCAAAAAATTTGCTTATTATAGGTTTTTTTTGTAAATTTTAATTTCTTTAAAAAAATGTTCGAGAATTTGCTTCTTTTTTGAAATTTTCGAAAATTTTGATTTTTTCCCTATATCTTAATTTAAGAAATTTTTCTAGAAATTTATTTCATTTTTGTAAATTTTTCGATAATTTACTTTTCTTTAGTAAATTTTCGGAAAATTAGCTTTTTTAAGAAATTATGTAAAAATTTTCTTTCTTTTGTATGATTTTAAACCCCGATAAGAGATCCTATGAGTAGAAGGGGGACCATTGTCATTGGAGTTCTCAAGCCAGCACCGCTTAACCTAAGAATCAAGTAATTATCAGGATTAATATCTTAAAAAAAACCCAATTCTTTGCATTTGGCTTCTGTTGATATGTTAGACAAATATAGGTATAACTTCTGTAACGATGTCATGTTATACATACTATATATATTTTTTGTCACTTAACGAAGACTTTAGTTATCTTGTGGACCAACAATTTGTCAAAATCTTTTAATCAATTTATTGCGTAAAAGTTATGTTGAAATTATGAATCTAATACACTTGCTGACCACTGAAAAAGGTTTATATAAAAACATTATGTAAATTTAAATTTTAAATGGAAAATTGTTTTTCCCAGTATACTACAGTATACTACTACACCTGTCCTATATAACGCCAATTTAAACCCAATTGGCTAATTTGAAACATATTCATTCAATCTCAACATACATTTTTCAAAATGAAAGTAAATTTATGACAGTGACCAGAAACAAATGAATCACTGCACTTTTCCAAAGAAACTTAAAACGAGGTCATAATTACAAATGTCAACGTTATCATTTATATCGCTTCTGCCATCAACAGCGTCATCATCATTGACTGGCCATGATTATATTAAAAAAATCTAGTTGAAATGAAAGTTTTTGTGTGTGATATTTGCTCTTTATTAAGTAGATCTTACTTTGTATATATGAAGCTGGGTGTTTGATTTTTTCCCCAAAAAAAATAAGCAAAAATTTTAATTTTAACTTCTTGGCAAAATGCGTTTGATTTTTTCAACTCTTTAACTTCTTCTTCTTTGAGTTGTGTGTATTTGTATAAACTGGGATTAAATGCAAGCGATCTTGATAATGACATTAAAAGATGCAAACGTCTTAAAATTTTAAACAGACTGTCTGTTTAACAAACCAAAAAAAAACAGAGGCTGAAGAAAAAATTGAACTAAACAGAATAAAAAAGAAGCGCAATAAAAAGGCAGCAGCTCACACAGCTTTATATTAAGCCCCAAAGACTGAACTGTTGTTGAAAAGATTTGCAGAAGCCTCATTTCACTTCACATCAATTTAGAGCCCAACCAAACAACAACGTCCAAAACAAACGGCCTCTTTGGTTTAGAATGATGATGATTTCTTAAGCATAAAAAGGGTCGCTTGGTTGCATGTTTAAACTGACTGGCGGTCGTTTGCTCGATCGGTACTTGGTAAAGTTTTCTATAGTGTGGTTAACTTGACAGCGTAAAGTTCAACCTCTTTTTTGCCAACAATTTTGGGGCCATTGTTAAAACCACCGACACCATTGCTGCAACATTAGTGTTGCCAGGCGTAAGAAAAATCCTTTTTTGGGGGAACTAAACTAGAACTGAACTAGAACTGAACTAGAACTGAACTAGAACTGAACTAGAACTGAACTAGAACTGAACTAGAACTGAACTAGAACTGAACTAGAACTGAACTAGAACTGAACTAGAACTGAACTAGAACTGAACTAGAACTGAACTATAACTGAACTAGAACTGAACTAGAACTGAACTAGAACTGAACTAGAACTGAACTAGAACTGAACTAGAACTGAACTAGAACTGAACTAGAACTGAACTAGAACTGAACTAGAACTGAACTAGAACTGAACTAGAACTGAACTAGAACTGAACTAGAACTGAACTAGAACTGAACTAGAACTGAACTAGAACTGAACTAGAACTGAACTAGAACTGAACTAGAACTGAACTAGAACTGAACTAGAACTGAACTAGAACTGAACTAGAACTGAACTAGAACTGAACTAGAACTGAACTAGAACTGAACTAGAACTGAACTAGAACTGAACTAGAACTGAACTAGAACTGAACTAGAACTGAACTAGAACTGAACTAGAACTGAACTAGAACTAAACTAGAACTGAACTAGAACTGAACTAGAACTGAACTAGAACTGAACTAGAACTAAACTAGAACTGAACTAGAACTGAACTAGAACTGAACTAGAACTGAACTAGAACTGAAAATATCTGGAGATATTTGTTAATTTACGTCAGTTTTTTTTTTAAGTTCTTGTGGCAACACTGAGCGACATGCAACTTAAGAGGTGTGTATTTTTAAGATCCATAAGTATCAACTTTTATTTAAACCAAAAAACACAACAGAAATATTTAAATCTTCTTGATATTTTGTTTTTGCAGACATTTCTTTTTTTGGTTTTAATTGCACTGCTACGATTTTGTTCCTCTCTTTTTGGACTTATGAAATTGAAACGCCGCCTTTTGTGCATTTTTTACCCACAACCTCGTGAAGTATCAGACTTTTAAAGTCTCTTATCATTATGTTGGTTTTGAAATCTTAAACTTGTTCTTAATTAGGTGAAAAACGGATTATTTTTTGTTGAAATTTTTTAATTTCAGTTTTTTCCCAAGTTTTGTAAAGGATTTTGTTAAATACTCACTCGAACATTTAGTTGTACATATTTTTATGAAATTTTTATACTTTTGGGTAAATTTATTTTATTATTTTTTTCTTTATGTGTTAATCATTTGTCAACCAGTCAAGTTGTATTTTTTTGGTGGTAGATTTATTTTTCAGTTTTTGGTTGGCGTTTAAAAATTTTTGTTTTTTTATTATTTATTTTCATTAAACATAATTTTATGGTTCTAAATTTAACAAGATTTGCCATAAATGTCATAAAATGAAAAGCGAAACTGTTGAAAAAATCATTATCGCTATTTGTTTGATGTTTGTAATAACTTTTTTTACAAGTTATAAAATTTTATAAATTTATTATACATGTTATTTATTTTATAACACAATTTTATTGTCCAAAAATAAAATATTAAATCAATATAAATATGTATTTATTAAAGTTTTTAACAACAATTTTATCTGATTAAGTGGTTCCCATCATATTAAACGTTTCACGCAACTGTGACAAATAATTTGTAATATATTTAAAACAAATTTTATATGCTTTTAAATTTATATAATTTAAAAAAAAATATTCTTTTATTTTAATAATATGCTATTTTTAGTACATGCACTTTTTTTCACCAGTCTAGGCGTATGATTAATATTAATTATGTTTTTACAAGGGTTGCTTACTGGACTTAATAGTTTCTATAGTATATTCTATAGTCTAGTCTATAGTCTATTCTATAGTATATTCTATAGTCTAGTCTATAGTCTATTCTATAGTCTATTCTATAGTCTAGTCTATAGTCTAGTCTATAGTCTAGTCTATAGTCTAGTCTATAGTCTAGTCTATAGTCTAGTCTAGTAGCTATAGTCTAGTCTATAGTCTAGTCTATAGTCTAGTCTATAGTCTAGTCTATAGTCTAGTCTATAGTCTAGTCTATAGTCTAGTCTATAGTCTAGTCTATAGTCTAGTCTATAGTCTAGTCTATAGTCTAGTCTATAGTCTAGTCTATAGTCTAGTCTATAGTCTAGTCTATAGTCTAGTCTATAGTCTAGTCTATAGTCTAGTCTATAGTCTAGTCTATAGTCTAGTCTATAGTCTAGTCTATAGTCTAGTCTATAGTCTAGTCTATAGTCTAGTCTATAGTCTAGTCTATAGTCTAGTCTATAGTCTAGTCTATAGTCTAGTCTATAGTCTAGTCTATAGTCTAGTCTATAGTCTAGTCTATAGTCTAGTCTATAGTCTAGTCTATAGTCTAGTCTATAGTCTAGTCTATAGTCTAGTCTATAGTCTAGTCTAGTCTAGTCTAGTCTAGTCTATAGTCTAGTCTATAGTCTAGTCTATAGTCTAGTCTATAGTCTAGTCTATAGTCTAGTCTATAGTCTAGTCTATAGTCTAGTCTATAGTCTAGTCTATAGTCTAGTCTATAGTCTAGTCTATAGTCTAGTCTATAGTCTAGTCTATAGTCTAGTCTATAGTCTAGTCTATAGTCTAGTCTATAGTCTAGTCTATAGTCTAGTCTATAGTCTAGTCTATAGTCTAGTCTATAGTCTAGTCTATAGTCTAGTCTATAGTCTAGTCTATAGTCTAGTCTATAGTCTAGTCTATAGTCTAGTCTATAGTCTAGTCTATAGTCTAGTCTATAGTCTAGTCTATAGTCTAGTCTATAGTCTAGTCTATAGTCTAGTCTATAGTCTAGTCTATAGTCTAGTCTAGTCTATAGTCTAGTCTATAGTCTAGTCTATAGTCTAGTCTATAGTCTAGTCTATAGTCTAGTCTATAGTCTAGTCTATAGTCTAGTCTATAGTCTAGTCTATAGTCTAGTCTATAGTCTAGTCTATAGTCTAGTCTATAGTCTAGTCTATAGTCTAGTCTATAGTCTAGTCTATAGTCTAGTCTATAGTCTAGTCTATAGTCTAGTCTATAGTCTAGTCTATAGTCTAGTCTATAGTCTAGTCTATAGTCTAGTCTATAGTCTAGTCTATAGTCTAGTCTATAGTCTAGTCTATAGTCTAGTCTATAGTCTAGTCTATAGTCTAGTCTATAGTCTAGTCTATAGTCTAGTCTATAGTCTAGTCTATAGTCTAGTCTATAGTCTAGTCTATAGTCTAGTCTATAGTCTAGTCTATAGTCTAGTCTATAGTCTAGTCTATAGTCTAGTCTATAGTCTAGTCTATAGTCTAGTCTATAGTCTATAGTCTAGTCTAGTCTATAGTCTATAGTCTAGTCTATAGTCTAGTCTATAGTCTAGTCTATAGTCTAGTCTATAGTCTAGTCTATAGTCTAGTCTATAGTCTAGTCTATAGTCTAGTCTAGTCTATAGTCTAGTCTAGTCTAGTCTATAGTCTAGTCTAGTCTATAGTCTAGTCTATAGTCTAGTCTATAGTCTAGTCTATAGTCTAGTCTATAGTCTAGTCTATAGTCTAGTCTATAGTCTAGTCTATAGTCTAGTCTATAGTCTAGTCTATAGTCTAGTCTATAGTCTAGTCTATAGTCTAGTCTATAGTCTAGTCTATAGTCTAGTCTATAGTCTAGTCTATAGTCTAGTCTATAGTCTAGTCTATAGTCTAGTCTATAGTCTAGTCTATAGTCTAGTCTATAGTCTAGTCTATAGTCTAGTCTATAGTCTAGTCTATAGTCTAGTCTATAGTCTAGTCTAGTCTATAGTCTAGTCTAGTCTATGTAGTCTATAGTCTAGTCTATAGTCTAGTCTATAGTCTAGTCCTAGTCGTCTAGTCTAGTCTAGTCTATAGTCTAGTCTATAGTCTAGTCTATAGTCTAGTCTAGTCTATAGTCTAGTCTATAGTCTAGTCTATAGTCTAGTCTATAGTCTAGTCTATAGTCTAGTCTATAGTCTAGTCTAGTCTATAGTCTAGTCTATAGTCTAGTCTATAGTCTAGTCTATAGTCTAGTCTATAGTCTAGTCTATAGTCTAGTCTATAGTCTAGTCTATAGTCTAGTCTATAGTCTAGTCTATAGTCTAGTCTATAGTCTAGTCTATAGTCTAGTCTATAGTCTAGTCTATAGTCTAGTCTATAGTCTAGTCTATAGTCTAGTCTATAGTCTAGTCTATAGTCTAGTCTATAGTCTAGTCTATAGTCTAGTCTATAGTCTAGTCTATAGTCTAGTCTATAGTCTAGTCTATAGTCTAGTCTATAGTCTAGTCTATAGTCTAGTCTATAGTCTAGTCTATAGTCTAGTCTATAGTCTAGTCTATAGTCTAGTCTATAGTCTAGTCTATAGTCTAGTCTATAGTCTAGTCTATAGTCTAGTCTATAGTCTAGTCTTAGTCTAGTCTATAGTCTAATCTATAGTCTAGTCTATAGTCTAGTCTATAGTCTAGTCTAAAGTCTAGTCTATAGTCTAATCTATAGTCTAGTCTATAGTCTAGTCTATAGTCTAGTCTATAGTCTAGTCTATAGTCTAGTCTATAGTCTAGTCTATAGTCTAGTCTATAGTCTAGTCTATAGTCTAGTCTATAGTCTAGTCTATAGTCTAGTCTATAGTCTAGTCTATAGTCTAGTCTATAGTCTAGTCTATAGTCTAGTCTATAGTCTAGTCTATAGTCTAGTCTATAGTCTAGTCTATAGTCTAGTCTATAGTCTAGTCTATAGTCTAGTCTATAGTCTAGTCAATAGTCTAGTCTATAGTCTAGTCTATAGTCTAGTCTATAGTCTAGTCTATAGTCTAGTCTATAGTACAACCTATAGTCTTTACTCTGACCTCTCTTTCTAACTAAATTTAAGAAAATTATTTTCTTGTCAAGCTTTAATTTGAAATTCCCAGACATTCACCTTCTTTTATTGCCTAACAAGCAACTCCCGATATAGTATTCCTATTTGCAATAACAATCAATCTTCATTTAGTAACCTCCCGAAGATCTTAAAAAATGTTAAACTAAAGTTTTAAATTTTAAAAACATACTTAATTCGATTTAAACCACTAAATTCTTTGGAACAATTTTCATATCATATTTAAAATACTTTTTTAAAACAACAACATAAAAATAAATTCTAAACATAACTTGTCTAAGTCTTCGTCGCGTTTATCGCAAGTGATAATGACCACAACGACGATGACGTACGAGCGAAGAAAGACAGACAAGAGATTACGTTGCTAACAATGACAGGGACAATAAAGGAGCTGATGATGATTAATCGTGATCATGATGATGCTCATCAAGCAGCATCAGGTTAGTTTAGTACCGCAAAACGTTTAATTCTTTCAATAATATAATAAATAAAATTAAAGTTGGGAAAAAAAATCACAAATAATTGTAAATAGACTTCCGGTTGTCGCGTCATTATTGTCCATCAACTTTCAAACATGATCATCATGCCTTTTGCCTGCCTGCCTGCTGGATGACTGACTGATAACTGCCTTCTAAGTACCTCCTCACTACCTTCAGTTTTATTATTATTTTTTGCTGAACTTTTTTCGTGTATGATCATTATTTTCATACAGTCAGTCAATCGTTCGTATATTATTGTTTTTGTTTTTTTTTGCTCATTTTCAACAATTCATTCACACACTCACTGTATTTATTGTACTGTACTCTGTAGTTCAAGTATTTATGAGATAATATTTCTTATAAAACAATTGCAGTTTTACTTTATTGTTTGTTGTAGTTGGTTTTTTTCCTCTTTTCAACTTTTTTTATTTATTTATTGATATTAACAGCAACAACAAAAGAAATTGATAAATATACAACAAATTTTCATGATCACTTTAATGATCATTTAGAGAGAAAAAATAAAGATAAACCTTTGCTGGTTTTTGACTGAGTGTATGAGTATGAGATAGTATTGGAGTCGTAATATGTTTACTGGAGGAGCTTGAAGTTCATTAAGATGCTTTGAATTTATGGTTTAGAAAAACATTGTATCAGTTTTGAATGATGCAACATAATGATGTCCATGAACCATAAGCTACTTCGTCTCACCATATGGAATAGTTATGGAGTGTTTATAGATGAAAACCTTGTTTTGCGGATCAGCTGTGTTTAGAATTTTATTGGCTAATATATGTATGTACGTATGTATGAGTTACATACACTATCGGACAAAATAAAGTGCAAAAGTACTCATGTTATATTCTTTCAGCGAAAAATCTGTTAAATGATTACTGAATATGGAATTTTTTAAAATTCATTTAGTTTATATGCAATGCTACAAAAATTACAATAAAACAAAATCATTCCACCTAAAATTTTTCTGTAAAACATCCAAAATTAAAGTAAATTCACCTTTTTGTCGGACAAAATAAAGTGTAAATTTTATATATCATTATTTAAATTTTTTGTATATCAAAATTTTTTATCTATTTTGGTTCTGATTTGAATATCTGGATCTACTTAAGCCATTTTTTTACCATTATTATTCGCAATCGCCTTCACTTCCCCTTGCTTTCCCCCATACGATTATTTTCAAATGAAATCCGTTTTTGTTCGCTATTTCAGCAGAATTTTTTATCAATTGTGGTCAAAAATTAATCTATTGGATTTAGGGCGATGGTCTGAGTAGGTCATTCCAATTTTTCAGTGTTTTTTTTCTTACAGTAATGTTTTTAACCTTTGTCGTGTGTTTGAAGTCATAAATCTGTTGAGGCATTAAGTGTCCCAAATCCATTTTTACGGCATTTATTTAAAAAAAAAAAAATTATTAAATACGCTCGTGAATTGCTCAATTGTTATTGTTTACTCCATCTTCACTAAGATTCCCGCTCCTAAGGTTGAATAATGTACCAATACCGATAGCCCCCCACCATAATGTTTAAAACCTGGGGTATTGTTTTTAAAATATTGTATATTGAAGGGTTTAACTCACACTCATTGTCGACATTTTAAAATTTTCGGTACAAATTAGGACTCATCTGACTATCTACGCAAATTTGAGGTAAAAAATACAAAATTAAATACTAAAACCGAAAAAAAATTTCCATGCTTTTAAATGTGTTGGTGAAAGATTGAACGTATGGGTCAGTTGACTCTTCGTATGTGTTTAATTTTTAATGTTAGCTGTGGGGAACCTAGGGGAAATTTATTCAAAAAGCTCTAGTGAACACTATGTGAGCATATTACAGTCAAATCTTAAGATCAGTGCCTTCGAAATGGACTTGGGCAACTTTATATCTCGGAAAGATAATAAGCTTAAGCGCTTGATAAAGTTAAAAAATAGCATTACTGTAGGAAAGAACACTGAAAATTTAAATAAGTTGCTCAGAGCACCGCCCTAAATCCAATAGATTAATTTTGGACCACAATTGATCAAAAAATTCCGATGAAATAGTGATCAAAAACGGATTTCTTTTGAAAATAATCATATGCGAAAAGCAAGGGGAAGGAAAGGCGATTGCGAATAACAATGGTGAACAAAATTACCAAAATGGCTTAAGTAGATCCAGATATTCAAATCAGAACCAAAATAGATAAAAAATTTTGATATACAAGAAATTTAAATAATGATATATAAAATTTACACTTTATTTTGTCCGACAAAAAAATTGAATTTACTTTTATTTTAGAAGTTTTACAGAAAAATTGTAATTACAATAATTTAGTTTTATTGTTATTATTGTAGCGTTGTATATTAACTAAATGATTTTGAAAAAAATTTCCATATTCAATAATCATTTAACCGATTTTTCGATGAAAGAATAGAGCATGAGTACTTTTGCACTTTATTTTGTCCGATAGTGTATATTGGCTATAAACAAGGGATTATTTAAAGACCAAAAATTAAAATTATTTATTCGGCTAGTGCACGGTGGGGTGTATCACCACAAATATTTTCTAGGCGAGAAGACTCTATAGTCCAGACTATAATCCAGTCCAAAGCGCCGACCATAGCATTTTCTGTTGTCCAAATAATAATATAGCCTATAGTCTATACTATAGTTTAGTGTATATTCCAGTCTATTATTCCGTCTATTGTTCTGTCAATAGTTCAGTGTATAGTCCACTCTGTAGTCCAGACTATAAACCAGTCCATGATCCAGAATATAGTCTAGTCAGTAGTACAGATTATAGTTTAGTTTATGCTATAATCCAGTACATAGTCTAGGCTATAGTCCAGTACGTAGTCCAGTCTATAGCCCAGTTTGTAGTCCAGTCCATAGTCCACACTTTAGTCTAGTCTATAGTCCACACTTTAGTCCAGACTATAAACCAGTCCAAAGTGCCGACTATAGCCCAGTCTGTTGTCCAGACTAAAGTTTAGCCTATAGTCCAGACTATAGTTTAGTCTATAGTCCAGACTATAGTTTAATCTATAGTCCAGACTATAGTTTAGTCTATAGTCCAGACTATAGTTTAGTCTATAGTCCAGACTATAGTTTAGTCTATAGTCCAGACTATAGTTTAGTCTCTAGTCCAGACTATAGTTTAGACGATATTTTAATCTATAGTCCAGTCTATAGTTTGCAGGCCAGTCTATAGTCTAGACTATAGTCCAGAGTATAGTCAATTCTATAGTTTAGTCTATAGTTCCAATTTATAGATCGGATTAATGTTTAGTCTATAGTCTAGTCCATACTATAGACGAGACAATAGTCTAGTCTATGGTCTAATCTATAGTCAAATCTGGTCTAGTCTAAGGCTTGTTCGAAAAAAATCTAAATATTCTTCATCACCGTGAAACCATTTTAACGAAAAAGTTTCACAGCTTCGTTGTTTTTAACGCCCTCTTTTAAAGTTGGCACAACATGGATTTTCATTGCTTAAAAATCTGCCTTTGAACTCTATGAACTCATCGATGGTAACAACAGCAGCAGTCTGCAACATCAACTGCAACATCACTTAGAGATAATATAGTTTAATATATTCTCAGATGTTCGTTTCTCTTCCACCATTATTTACCTTCTATTTGTGTTCAGTCCGTCTTCTTCTTGTTTAATGTTTGCAACTGCAACAGCATTGAGTTGAAGAATGAATTACAATTTTTGAATTCTTCACGTAATTCTTGGCAATTTCAATTACATTCTCCGCTATTTTTCTGCTCCTGCTACTTGTCGCTACTTTGTTTTTTTGTTTTTGTTTTTGTTTTCTAGTTGCCTACTTATAGAAATGATCAGTTGTTGTTGTTGCACTTTTTATAAACTCTCTTCTCATAGACGTAATTTAATGTTTATTTCATTTATTTCTGCTGTTGTTGCTGCTGCTGCTGTTTGATTTTATTTGTAAAATGAAAACAACAAAAAAATATTGTTAGTTGATTTCGTTTAAAAACGAAGCAACAGCAACTAAATAGAAAAAACCTCAACAGAAAAAGAGTTTTGTGTCTCACAATTGTCGCGACATTTTTCTTAGTAAAACTCACGATCAATTGGCGACACGCTTCTTCTTTTTCTACTTTTCTATTACACAACAACAATTTGGTTGCTTGGATATTTTTCCCCCTCATACAACTTCTATATATTGCTGGGGCCATGTTGTTGCTCATCCACATCAAATAGATGGTTTTAGTGTATTTTTTTTTTTTTTTTGTTGTAAAATGTTGTACATACTTACGTACGTTCTTTTAGTATTCGTATTGTATTTGTTACTCAGCCTTGATTTTTATATTCTTTAATACTTTTTATTGTTGTTGTATTAAATTTATACAGATCTATAAAGTAATTGAGTTTATGGCAAACAATTGTTGGCACAAAAACTCTAAAAACTAAAGTAGAAGGATTAATTTGGTAGAACTCGAATAAAAATTAAGATTTTATGTGAAATTTATATTTAGATAAAATATAGATTAGACAGTGGAGTGGACTATAGACTAAACTATAGTCTGAAGTATACTACTCTACACTCTGGTCTTTATTCGAGAGTAGACTATAGTCTGGACTTAGAGTAGACTATAGTCTGAACTATAGAGTAGACTATAGTCTGGACTATAGAGTAGACTATAGTCTGGACTATAGAGTAGACTATAGTCTGGACTATAGAGTAGACTATAGTCTGGACTATAGAGTAGACTATATTCTGGACTATAGAGTAGACTATATTCTGGACTATAGAGTAGACTATAGTCTGGACTATAGAGTAGACTATAGTCTGGACTATAGAGTAGACTATAGTCTGGACTATAGAGTAGACTATAGTCTGGACTATAGAGTAGACTATAGTCTGGACTATAGAGTAGACTATAGTCTGGACTATAGAGTAGACTATAGTCTGGACTATAGAGTAGACTTTAGTCTGACTGTAGAGTAGACTATAGTCTGGACTGTAGAGTAGGCTATATTCTGGTATATAGAGTAGAGTATAGTTTGGACTATAGAGTAGACTACAGTCTAGACTATAGAGTAAGACTATAGTCTGGACTATAGAGTAGACTATAGTCTGGGCTATAGAGTAGACTATAGTCTGGACTATAGAGTAGACTATAGTCTGGACTATAGAGTAGACTATAGTCTGGGCTATAGAGTAGACTATAGTCTGGACTATAGAGTAGACTATAGTCTGGACTATAGAGTAGAATATAGTCTGGACTATAGAGTAGACTATATTCTGGACTATAGAGTAGACCATATTCTGGACTATAGAGTAGACTATATTCTGGACTATAGAGTAGACTATAGTCTGGACTATAGAGTAGACTATAGTCTGGACTATAGAGTAGACTATAGTCTGGACTATAGAGTAGACTATAGTCTGGACTATAGAGTAGACTATAGTCTGTACTATAGAGTAGACTATAGTCTGGACTATAGAGTAGACTATAGTCTGGACTATAGAGTAGACTATAGTCTGGACAATAGAGTAGACTGTAGTCTGGACTGTAGAGTAGACTATAGGCTGGACTGTAGAGTAGCTATAGTCTGGACTGTAGAGTAGGCTATATTCTGGTCTATAGAGTAGAGTATAGTTTTGACTATAGAGTGGACAACAATCTGTACTATAGAGTATAATATAGTCTGAACTATAGTCTGGACTATAGTATACTATAGTCTGAACTACAGAGTAGACTATAGTCTAAGATAGAGTAAGCCTTAGTCTGGACTATAGAGTACACTATAGTATGGATTTTAGAGTCTGGGCTTTAGAGTGAACTATTGTCTGGAATTTGGAGTGGACTATTGTCTTGACTTTAGTTTGGACTTTAGGGTACACTGAACTATAGAGTATAATATAGTCTGGACTATGGTCTTGACTATAGAACGGACTTGTGAGGAATATTGTGTGAAACTTATTTTTTTTGTTAGAATGAATTCATACCTTCTGGGTACTCCGCTTCGCTACAATTGTTTTAAATGATTTTTCTATTTTATTATTTTGTATTTTCCTCACAGATTTCTTGCGCGAACTTGTGCTCATCCTCATCATTATGATTGTACGATTGTCAACGTCATTATCACCAACCAAACAACCGTCATGATCTTGATGATAATTACGTTGTTGTTGTTGTTTTTTTTTTCTGCTGTTGATATTATTGCAAAATGATAATGACGCTGAACAACAAACAACATTAAAACGTTGAAAAGTATTTTGAAAATTCATTCCATAAAACCTGTCGCTAAATACACGCGTCTTAAATCTTTCCAACTGTATAAAAGGAAAC
>NW_023997998.1:0-13876 GCF_015586225.1 Lucilia sericata
ATAGAAAATTTTTGGAAAATTTACTAAAAATAGAAAATTTTTGGAAAATTTACTAAAAATAGCAAATTTTTGGAAAATTTACTAAAAATAGCAAATTTTTGGAAAATTTACTAAAAACAGCAAATTTTGAAAAAATTTACTAAAAACAGCAAATTTTGAAAAATTTACTAAAAACAGCAAATTTTGAAAAAATTTACTAAAAACAGCAAATTTTGAGAAAATTTACTAAAAACAGCAAATTTTGAAAAATTTTACTAACAACAGCAAATTTTGAGAAAATTTACTAAAAACAGGCAAATTTTGAGAAAATTTACTAAAAACAGCAAATTTTGAGAAAATTTACTAAAAACAGCAAATTTGGAGAAAATTTACTAAAAACAGCAAATTTTGAGAAAATTTACTAAAAGAAAATTTACTAAAAACAGCATATATAAAGAAAATTTACTAAAAACAGCAAATTTTGAGAAAATTTACTAAAAACAGCAAATTTTGAGAAAATTTACTAAAACAGCAAATTTTGAGAAAATTTACTAAAAACAGCAAATTTTGAGAAAATTTACTAAAAACAGCAAATATTGAGAAAATTTACTAAAAACAGCATATATAAAGAAAATTTACTAAAAACAGCATATATAAAGAAAATTTACTAAAAACAGCAAATTTTGAAAAAATTTACTAAAAACAGCAAATTTTGAAAAAATTTACTAAAAACAGCAAATTTTGAAAAAATTTACTAAAGACAGCAAATTACTACAAGTAGCAAATTTTCCAAAAATGTACTAAAAACACAAAATATTCAGCAAATGTACTAGAAATATCAAATTTTCAGAAAGTTTACTAAAAATAGCAAAAATAGTTTCTATTAAATATTGCATTTTTTGTTTGGGATATGTTTCTTCCAACAAAAAACATTTCCTTCTATGCTATCATTCTATTTTTAATAGTTTGCTTGTCATGCTGCTCATCCTCTTTTTCACTTTTTTTAGAAAAATATTTTGTAAAAGATTGATTCAATTGATTCAATTTTCTCTAAAATTTCACTGTTTTTAAAAAAATATTTTATAGAAGCCCTTTAAAAAAATCCAAAAATTTGTATGTCCTTCAAAACGAAAAAAAAACTGAAATAGCAGGCATGTTCTGTTGAAAATTTGATTTCAAAAAATTTATTCAATTTTCGCTAAAATTAATTTTCATGCCCGAGCTAATTTTTGGCGTTGCGTAAAGGCAGGCATTTTTGGCGTATGTATGACGCATTATTATTAAATCACATTAAATTGCACATGCATGGTTGCATAAGGAACAGTAGAGTGCTAGGAAATTATAACCTAAACGTTTTGAAACTTTTATAATTTCAATTTAATGGTAATATGTTTGATATTTTAATAAGAATATATATAAGATCATCTTACGCTAAATGTTTTTAGCTAGTATGGTCACTAATTAGTGGGAGACTACAATGTTAGTGACTGTGAAATATTAGCTTTCTAATTAAAACTATCATCTGTTATAATTCCCTAACAACCTGCTGTAGTTGTACAATCATGTACAACTATTAATACAAACATACACAAAAACACAATCACTTATTTGCCTGGCAGCTAAAATACATATGTATATATATATGCATCTAGATACACACAGATTTACACTGCAATATGCATGTATATATTGCAAACATTTTCCAAAAACTAAACATGCATCACTAAAACCAAACAAAATGCTGCTAAAGCAATATCAATAGCAACAGCAAAAGCAATCGCATTATCAATACATAAACACATAACTACATACAAACATATGTATGTACACTTTAGACATGTATTATCATATGTATAACACCCTTATATAACTGTATGGTCACTACAAACATGCATTTATCTCCATAAACATACACGTGCCATGTTTTGTTATTAGTGGCTGGCTAAACAAGGACTTGTACTACTTCTTGTTCTTCTTAAACTTTGAATTTCCACTTGTGTGGGTTTTAAAGATTCCCTTAAGTGTATTTCTAATTTAAGTCTCTTATTACAGTTTAGTTTTCAAACACTCTCTCCCACTCATTTCACTCCATCTGCCGCCTGACTTCTGTGGGTCTTTGTAAAATTCGGAAAAAAACTGCAGTTTTACTTTAATACTGTACAAATTTGTTTAGATCTTTAACAGCAAGTACGTGTATATCATGGGAAAAGGTTGTGTGTGTGTGTGTGTTTGTTTTAGCTGTAGGTTATAGCTTTGTTTTGTTCTAACATTTTAATAAGTGCAATCATACATGCATTCAGCATACAGACAGACACATTATTGCCATTGACCATTAAATATGTTGTATACAATTTGATCAAATATCATCAGCCATCATAATCATCAGCATTTACAGCATCTCATCGTTAGAGTCATCATTATCATCATCAACATATGTTTGGGGTTTTCCAAATACTACATCTACTTTAGTTGTCCACTTGGTTTTGCTTTAACTAAAACACAGTGATGATTTACAATGTATTCTTCAACCAAAAATATAAAATTTCTAAAAAACACATATTCAGAAAATTTACTAAAATTTTTCAATTTTTAATAATTATTTTAAAAGTTTCCTGGTCTACTTCAAAGTCCAGATTTTAGACTAAAGACCATTTCACCGACTATAGATGGGTTTATAGTTAAAACTATAAACGATTCTAAACTAACTCCGACTATGTATCAATTTGTATTCTTAGACTGAAGACCTTTATTCCTACAATACAGATGCCAAACTAAAAAAGTCCCCAGTCCAAGCTTTAGATCAGCCCATAGTCCAGACTGTATCAGTCTATAATCCACACTACAGATAAGTCTAAATATCAGTCTATAGTCTATAATATAGACCAGTCTTTAGTCTATAATATAGACCAGTCTATAGTCTATATTATAGATCAGTCTATAGTGTACACTATAGACTAGTCCATATTATACAATAGTCTACTCTATAGATAAGTCCATAATCTACACTATAGATCAGTCAATAGTCTACACTACAGACCAGTCCAAAGTCTACAATATAGACCAGTCCATTGTCGACGGTATAGAACAGTTTATAGTCTACCCTATAGATCAGCCTATAGTCTACACTACAGACCAGCCCAAAGTCTACAATAAAGAGCAGTATATAGTCTACAATATAGGCCTGTCTTTAGTCTATATTATAGACCAGTCCATTGTCGACGGTATAGAACAGTCTATAGTCTACACTATAGATCAGTCTATAGTATACATTTCATAGTACACAATCGTCTACTCTATAGATCAATCTATAGTCTACACTATAGATCAGTCTATAGTCTATACTATAGATGAGTCCACAATCTACACTATAGATCAGTGTATAGTCTATACTATAGATCAGTTTATAGTATAGACTATAGATCAGTCTATAGTATACACTATAGATCTGTCTATAGTCTACACTATAGATCAGTCCATAGTCTACACTATAGATCAGTCTATAGTCTACACTATAGATCAGTCTATAGTCTACACTATAGATCAGTCTGTAGTCTACACTATAGATAGGTCTATAGCCTACACTATAGATCAGTCTATAGTCTACACTATAGATCAGTCTATAGTCTACACTATAAATCAGCCTATAATCTACATTATAGATCAGTCTATAGTCTTCACCACATATCAGTCTATATTCTACACAATAGTCTATAGTATGCCTTTTTTAGATCAGTCTATAGTGTACACAATAGATCAGTCTATAGTGTACACAATAGATCAGTCTATAGTGTGCACAATAGATCAGTCTATAGTGTACACTATAGATCAGTCTATAGTGTACACTATATATCAGTCTACAGTGTACACTATAGATCAGTCTATAGTGTACACTATAGATCAGTTTATAGTGTACACTATAGATCAGTCTATAGTGTACACTATAGATTAGTCTATAGTGTACACTATAGATCAGTCTATAGTGTACACGCTAGATCAGTCTATAGTCTATAGTGTACACGCTAGATGAGTCTATAGTCTACACTATAAATCACTGTACACTATAGATCTGTCTATAATCTACGGTATAGATCAGTCAATAGTCTACACCTTAGATCAGTCTGTAGTCTTCACTATAGATCAATCTATAGTCTACACTATAGATCAGTCTATAGTCTACAATATAGATCAATCTTTAGTCTAAACTATAAATCAATCTATAGTCTACATTATAGATCAGTCTATAGTCTTCACCACAGATGAGTCTATATTCCACACTATAATCTATAGTATACAATAGTCTATCCTTTACATCAGTCTATAGTCTACACTATAGATCAGTCTATAGTCTACACTATAGATCAGCCTATAGCCTGAACTATAGATCAGTCTATCATAGCAGATTTTAATAACCCTCTATACATGATTTTTTTTGAAAATAACTTCAATTTCATTCTTTTAAACGTCTGACTTTAAATAGCCACAGACGAAACTACTAAACTGTAGTAAAATTGCATTCATCCTGCTACAACTACTACTACTACTATGTAATACACACGGACAACAAACAATTTATCAATATTATCATGTGTCAATGTTTATTATCAATACTAATTTCTGATTGAATATTGATTTGTATTTTATATTTGATATAAACAAGCGAATAAGAGGACGAGTGTGTGTTCACATAAATGTTTCTGTACATTCAAACATATACATAAACATATTTTCAATTGCTACTCCACCACAAGTACAGCAAAATAAACACAGGAATAGAAATGTTAATATCCTTGTATCTGAGTGCTAGACTGTTTAGTAGTAGGTGAGTGGGAAGTGGAACAGATTGGGTAATGCATTGCATATTGCATGATGTCATTCATGTATGAAAAACAACTATAAATGTATAAATAATCTAATAATAATCTTAATCTACTTGTTTGATTCATTACTAAATGATGTTAGAGTGAGTTTTGTATTTCTATTTGTATTTTGGTTTTAATCATATACAAGCATTTAAATCAACACACACATACGAAACTACATATAAATTTATTGCAGTAGAGAGGACACTCTCATATGCGGTAAACAGAATTTAGCACAATCTGGTATTAAATTTTAGAAAATTTAGTTTCTTTTTTTTTTTTTTTTGGTCTAATATCTAAATTATCATTATGAATGTATTTATGAGAGCTTGATTAGACAAATGAGTTTATGTTTGAGTAGATTTTATTTATTTTAGTTTGAAATTTTTATCAAACTAATGGAGTTTTAAGTTTATGTTTTAAAAATGAAAAATATGTATTTATTTTAAATTTTTATGGTAAAATAGTTTTTAACTAAAGGCTTGGAAGTTTAGTTAATAAACAGTATAACTTGCAAAGGAGGATTATAGATCTTTCCTAATAACTAAACTATATTTAGCCGTACTTAACCCCCTTAAATTTTATAAAATAATGAAAATAATCTTCGTAGCAATCAAACCCTTTAAAAGTCCTTATGCTATTTGCAACAAAACTACAAAATAACTAGGAAATTTCCTATTTGCTTATATACCCTACATTTTTTTTGTTTTCCCAGAAATGAAAACAAAAACGAACGTTTTTCAAACAATGGAGACGATTTAAAAGCGTAGCGGAAGCATAGAAATATTTTCTTTTTGTTCTAAAACTGTGACTTAATTCTAGTCTAAATGGGTATAACTAAGTGAATGTGCTGGTTTTGGTAGACTCTTCTAAATATGTATACTTTTTTACTTTTCAAAAAAAGCAAAAGACTAAGTGCAAAGTTAAGTATCTACTTTTCGCTGTTGTTACTACTTATATTCAGTTGGGGTATGTGGCATGTTGTCATCTACAAGCAGAGAAATAGCTATAGCAATACTTCTAAAACTGTACATTCAACTAAATATATTATTATTACTGTTCAATTCTAGTTCTAGTTCCGTTCTAGTTCAGTTCTAGTTCAGTTCTAGTTCAGTTCTAGTTCAGTTCTAGTTCAGTTCTAGTTCAGTTCTAGTTCAGTTCTAGTTCAGTTCTAGTTCAGTTCTAGTTCAGTTCTAGTTCAGTTTCTAGTTCAGTTCTAGTTAGTTCTAGTTTCAGTTCTAGTTCAGTTCTAGTTCAAGTCTAGTTCAGTTTTTCTAGTTCAGTTCTAGTTCAGTTCTTTCTAGTTCAGTTCTAGTTCAGTTCTAGTTCAGTTCTAGTTCAGTTCCTAGTTTAGTTCTAGTTCAGTTCTAGTTCAGTTTCAGTTCAGTAGATTCAGTTCTTAGTTCAGTTCTCGTTCAAGTTCTAGTTCAGTTCTAGTTCAGTTCTAGTTCAGTTCTAGTTCAGTTCTAGTTCAGTTCTAGTTCAGTTCTAGTTCAGTTCTTAGTTCAGTTTCTAGTTCAGTTCTAGTTCAGTTCTAGTTCAGCTAGTTCATTCTAGTTCAGTTCTGAGTTCTAGTTCAGTTCTAGTTCGTTCTGTTCAGTTCTAGTTCAGTTCTAGTTCAGTTCTAGTTCAGTTCTCGTTCAGTTCTAGTTCTAGTTCTTAGTTCAGTTCTAGTTCTAGTTCAGTTCTAGTTCAGTTCTAGTTCAGTTCTAGTTCAGTTCTAGTTCAGTTCTAGTTCAGTTCTAGTTCAGTTCTAGTTCAGTTCTAGTTCAGTTCTAGTTCAGTTCTAGTTCAGTTCTAGTTCAGTTCTAGTTCAGTTCTAGTTCAGTTCTAGTTCAGTTCTAGTTCAGTTCTAGTTCAGTTCTAGTTCAGTTCTAGTTCAGTTCTAGTTCAGTTCTAGTTCAGTTCTAGTTCAGTTCTAGTTCAGTTCTAGTTCAGTTCTAGTTCAGTTCTAGTTCAGTTCTAGTTCAGTTCTAGTTCAGTTCTAGTTCAGTTCTAGTTCAGTTCTAGTTCAGTTCTAGTTCAGTTCTAGTTCAGTTCTAGTTCAGTTCTAGTTCAGTTCTAGTTCAGTTCTAGTTCAGTTCTAGTTCAGTTCTAGTTCAGTTCTAGTTCAGTTCTAGTTCAGTTCTAGTTCAGTTCTAGTTCAGTTCTAGTTCAGTTCTAGTTCAGTTCTAGTTCAGTTCTAGTTCAGTTCTAGTTCAGTTCTAGTTCAGTTCTAGTTCAGTTCTAGTTCAGTTCTAGTTCAGTTCTAGTTCAGTTCTAGTTCAGTTCTAGTTCAGTTCTAGTTCAGTTCTAGTTCAGTTCTAGTTCAGTTCTAGTTCATTTAGTTCAGTTCTAGTTCAGTTCTAGTTCAGTTCTAGTTCAGTTCTAGTTCAGTTCTAGTTCAGTTCTAGGTCAGTTCTAGTTCAGTTTTAGTTCAGTTCTAGTTCTGTTCTAGTTCAGTTTTAGTTCAGTTTTAGTTCAGTTCTAGTTCAGTTCTAGTTCAGTTCTAGTTCAGTTCTAGTTCAGTTCTAGTTCAGTTCTAGTTCAGTTCTAGTTCAGTTCTAGTTCAGTTCTAGTTCAGTTCTAGTTCAGTTCTAGTTCAGTTCTAGTTCAGTTCTAGTTCAGTTCTAGTTCAGTTCTAGTTCAGTTCTAGTTCAGTTCTAGTTCAGTTCTAGTTCAGTTCTAGTTCAGTTCTAGTTCAGTTCTAGTTCAGTTCTAGTTCAGTTCTAGTTCATTTCTAGTTCAGTTCTAGTTCAGTTCTAGTTCAGTTCTAGTTCAGTTCTAGTTCTAGTTCAGTTCTAGTTCAGTTCGCTGCAGTCATTTTAACGATGAAATTAATTTTATTTAGTTGCGATAACAATATTGTTAATTTTTCTCTGTGTACATATACTTTGTCCCGGGGCCATTGTACAACAACTTAATGTAAAAATGGCACAGAAATAATAATAGACAGAAAGGAACAACAAGAACTTGAGGAAAAAATATTTCAACAAAAACTTACATATTTACACATACTACTGAAATACAAAATTTTTTCAAACAAAAAGGAAAAAAGGGAACAGTATAAAACACGTGAGAATTACAATACATGTAACAGTCACTCACTTGCACACAACAGACACACTCACACACATTAACATTCTCATATTAATATCGGAAGTGAAATAAAAACAACAAAAACCGTAGCAGTAGCAGCATGAAATCCTGTGAAGCTTACAATATGGCAAAATACTACTTGGTAGTTGTACTATGAATCTTTCACGATACATGTAGTTACAGGAACAATCACCGTTTTAAAAAGCAATAGGCATAATAACAAAATGGTTTAATAACAATAACAACAACGACAACAACAGAAACAGGAACAATGAAAGCAACAAAAACAAAGGCTATACAGAAATCGGGTTGAATGTACAATTAACCGGATGCGCCCACATTTATTACGCTGTCATTAAATTTAATACATTTCTATAAGTGAATGTACTTTTTATAGTTTTTCTAGGTATGAAGGGGAAAATAATATTGTTTTCTTCTGACAAATTAAATGTAATAGACATTTTGTTGTGCTGCTATATTTAAAAATTGCCTTTAAATTGTCTTAAATTTAAAATAAAATAGACAAGTTTTAAAAATGCTTTGTAATATAAAATAGACAGATTTTCTTGTGTAATAGCTCAATAATTTTAAAATGTTTCCAGATAAAGTAATTTTAAATACAACAGACATTTATTTTATTAATATAGACAGTTTGTGATAGAGATAAAGGTAGACAGAAGGTTTCGTTTTAAATGGAAACAGTGACAGGTAACTGTTTGCCAATTTCGAATGGTATGTGTTGTATGAAGATTATATTTAAAGTTTTGACAAACGTCAATATAAGTGTATGTATAATCAAAAGTTAGACTGGTAGACTGGTCTATAGTCTGGGCTATAGAATATGGGACTGGTCTATAGTCTTGCCTATAGACTGGTCTATAGTCTTGCCTATAGATTAGTCTATAGTAGACTGGTCCATAGTCTTTCCTATAGACTGTTCTATAGACTGGTCTATAGTCTTGCCTATAGACTGGTCTATAGTCTTGCCTATAGACTGGTCTATAGTCTTGCTATAGACTAATCTATAGCACTGCCTATAGACTGGTCTATAGTTTTGCTATAGACTGGTCTATAGTCTTGCCTATAGACTGGTCTATAGTCTTGCCTATAGACTGGTCTATAGTCTTGCCTATAGACTAGTTTTTACCGAGCTATAGATAGGTTTATAGTATTTTCGAATAGTAAACGAATTTCTATATATATATATATGGGCTGTTCTTTAGTCTTGCCTATAGACTGGTCTATAGTCTTGCCTATAGATTGGTCTATAGTCTAGTCTGGTCTATAGTCTTGCCTATAGACTGGTCTATAGTCTTGCTTATAGACTGGTCTATAGTCTTGCTATAGACTAATCTATAGCACTGCCTATAGACTGGTCTATAGTTTAGCTATAGACTGGTCTATAGTCTTGCCTATAGACTAGTCTATAGTCCTGCCTATTGACTGGTCTATAGTTTTGTCTACTAGTCTTAGTCTGGCCTATAGACTGGTCTATAGTTTTGCCTGTAGACTGGTCGATAGTCCTGCCTATTCCAGCCTATTGATTTTTTACTGAACTACAGTCTGAAGTATAGATAGGTATTTTCTAATTTTAACCCAATTTCTATGTCCTTTAGCTTTCTCCCCTCAGCCTGTGACTGTGTGTTCGAAAGTGTTTCTATACTGCATGTTTTTAGCAAATGAATGCACATTAACAAACAGGAAGTTTGGTGCCAAAAACATGTTAAACGCTTAAGAAAATACTAATCATAACAACAGTTACAACACGTTTTTAGGAAACAAATTAAAATCAAAACGTTAAACATGGGAAAAAAAGGCGAGAAATTACAATTACGTTTGAAAAATAAAAACAATTATTTGAACTGGAACAAAGCAAAAAGGAAATTATACAAATATAAATGGGTCAAAACAAGAGCTTAAACAAAACTGTAATTAAAAACTTAAAGAAAACATTTCCATAAAGAAAATATTTAATTTTGTTTTAGTAGTTTTTCTTCACATACTCCCTCGTCATTATCTTAAGCAGTTTTCTGCAATTTTTTAAACTTTTTGTGTGCATATTTTATATGATTTTCTTACTTCACCCAATTGTATGAGAAAAAATGTAACGTAGTTTTTCGAAAATTCAAGGTAATCCTTTTATTACACAGTGCTGATTACAGTATATTAATTAAGTTATATGTAATGTATCGGTTAGTCGGTTTTTATTTTGGCATATCTATGCAATCTACAGTTTATTTATTTTTTTATATATCACAATAGTTTTTTGTAAAGAAGTTTTTTTATCCGTAACAATCACTTCGAACTACTGGGATATTGTTAGCATACATTTTCCTCCTGTTTGAGAATGTACGAGTATTTTTTTGACAAAGCGTTTTGCTAATATTAATATGTATTAGTGTGTAAATGTCACTGTAGTGGCTTCTACTACATTTATCATCATTGTAAGTGGCAAGTGTGTAAGCGCACGTACCCTCATATTTATTACAACTTAAACGAATGTAGACACTTTTGAACCGGCAATAATTTTGGCAATAATTTACTGAATATAAAATAATATAATTTTTTACTGGTTCTTAGATATATAGTAGAAAATTGAATTTTTTGGTATATTATTCTTAGTTAATTGTACTATGCATACAGAAGAGCCCCAATCAAAATTAAGTTCTCAGTAAAAATTATTCAAAATTTATTTTTTTATTTTAGCTCGTATTCAGTACTTTAATACGCATCGTTGTGGAGAAGTGCTTATACAAAATGTTTCTTACGTTAGTTCAAATTTTAACTATCTTTAACTATGTTTTACAGATCAAAAATATTTTATTAATGTATTTTTAATTTCAATATCTTAGTGTGGTATTTTATTATTCATATTGACTTTTGAAAAATTTCTTGTCTTTATTCCTCTGACATTTCACCAACAATAATTTGACAATGTCACCAATAAAATACTAAACTTTTTTGCCAACCATTTAGGTGGGACAATGAACTGAAATGTATATGTTTGCATGAATGTATGTATACTAGTCATGAACCTTTTTCA
The DNA here is from genome assembly GCF_015586225.1 of Lucilia sericata. Lineage (NCBI taxonomy): Eukaryota > Metazoa > Arthropoda > Insecta > Diptera > Calliphoridae > Lucilia > Lucilia sericata. The sequence goes on from NW_023997998.1 coordinate 10,960, forward strand.
ATCAGAACTACTACAATACATGAGTGTGTCTGCTATGTAGACTTAGACCTTTTCTAGTTCAGTTCTAGTTCAGTTCTAGTTCAGTTCTAGTTCAGTTCTAGTTCAGTTCTAGTTCAGTTCTAGTTCAGTTCTAGTTCAGTCTAGTTCAGTTCTAGTTCAGTTCTAGTTCAGTTTCTAGTTCAGTTCTAGTTCAGTTCTAGTTCAGTTCTAGTTCAGTTCTAGTTCAGTTCTAGTTCAGTTCTAGTTCAGTTCTAGTTCAGTTCCAGTTCAGTTCTAGTTCAGTTCTAGTTCAGTTCTAGTTCAGTTCTAGTTCAGTTCTAGTTCAGTTCTAGTTCAGTTCTAGTTCAGTTCTAGTTAGTTTTAGTTCAGTTCTAGTTCAGTTCTAGTTCAGTTCTAGTTCAGTTCTAGTTCAGTTCTAGTTCAGTTTTAGTTCAGTTCTAGTTAGTTCTAGTTCAGTTCTAGTTCAGTTCTAGTTCAGTTCTAGTTCAGTTCTAGTTCAGTTCTAGTTCAGTTCTAGTTCAGTTCTAGTTCAGTTCTAGTTCAGTTCAGTTCTAGTTCAGTTCTAGTTCAGTTCTAGTTCAGTTCTAGTTCAGTTCTAGTTCAGTTATAGTTCAGTTCTAGTCAGTTCTAGTTCAGTTCTAGTTCAGTTCTAGTTCAGTTCTAGTTCAGTTTCTAGTTCAGTTCTAGTTCAGTTCTAGTTCAGTTCTAGTTCAGTCTAGTTCAGTTCTAGTTCAGTTCTAGTTCAGTTCTAGTCAGTTCTAGTTCAGTTTCTAGTTCAGTTCTAGTTCAGTTCTAGTTCAGTTCTAGTTCAGTTCTAGTTCAGTTTAGTTCAGTTAGTCATTCTAGTTCAGTTCTAGTTCAGTTCTAGTTCAGTTCTAGTTCAGTTCTAGTTCAGTTCTAGTTCAGTTCTAGTTCAGTTCTAGTTCAGTTCTAGTTCAGTTCTAGTTCAGTTTCTAGTTCAGTTCTAGTTCAGTTCTAGTTCAGTTCTAGTCGTTCTAGTTCAGTTCTAGTTCAGTTCTAGTTCAGTTCTAGTTCAGTTATAGTTCAGTTCTAGTTCAGTCTAGTTCAGTTCTAGTTCAGTTTAGTTCAGTTCTAGTTCAGTTCTAGTTCAGTTCTAGTTCAGTTCTAGTTCAGTTCTAGTTCAGTTCTAGTTCAGTTCTAGTCAGTTCTAGTTCAGTTCTAGTTCAGTTCTAGTTCAGTTCTAGTTCAGTTCTAGTTCAGTTCTAGTTCAGTTCTAGTTCAGTTCTAGTTCAGTTCTAGTTCAGTTCTAGTTCAGTTCTAGTTCAGTTCTAGTTCAGTTCTAGTTCAGTTCTAGTTCAGTTCTAGTTCAGTTCTAGTTCAGTTCTTCAGTCTAGTTCAGTTCTAGTTCAGTTCTAGTTCAGTTCTAGTTCAGTTCTAGTTCAGTTCTAGTTCAGTTCTTCGTATGACTGTTTCCATTTTTGCATTAAAATCGTGCTTTCGTTGAGGCTATGCATAATTAATAGGTGGAGACCAAATAATACTTCTGATTCATTTATTGTTGGAACCTTCCTTTATAAAGGTATATTTAAATTGGAGGGCTCTCTCCGAAGAAAAGGAAGGATAGCCTGGCAAAAGCGTGGAATAACAGCGGCAACAAATTACAGAATTAAAAAAAGATTATTTAAAAAATGTTCAGCTATCGAAAATAAATTGCAATTGTTACGTTCCCTGCTGTTTGTACTCTTGATCCCTTGTTAAGCCTGTCTGTGTATAAAAAGTATATACATATGTAGGTAATACTAACATATTAATATAAATATTTTTTGTGAATAAAATATTTCCATAGTTATCAATTGAAGTAAAAAATAAAACATAAAATTATATAAAATATAAAAAAGTAAAATGTATATAAAGTGCATAAAGTCATGAATTTTTTAAAAAGCATGATTTATAATGTATGTGACTATAATATATTTAAATATATTTTTTTGCAAATTATATTTTTTATATAAATAATATATATTATTCGCATGTGTTTTTTTTTTTTGTCTGTCCACCTACTCATACAACAACTGTTTAATAAATTAATGTAAATAATACTACTAACAAGTAAGCAATTCCATGGAAATTGTAGTGGCCGAATGAACAAAAAAATATACGTAAATGTACCGGTAAAATTAAAATTTAATTATAATCGTGTTAATTATACATGCAGTGTTAAACAATACCAGAGAAATGAACTCATCTGGACAAGTGTGAAATCAATAGTTATAATTACGATTAAAAAAAAATCATTTGTATGCTACGGGGCGTCGTTTGTAGTAGTGTGTTTAAACTTAAAAAAAATTAAAATAAATTTTATAGATATTAAGGCGAAAAAAAGAAGGCTATTTAATTATTTCATTAAATTTAACAATCAAAGTGTAAATTAATAAATTATAAATTAAAATAATATTTATTTTAACATGTTTTATAAATTAATATATAATTTAACGAATATAAACTAAAAATTTGGGATTGTTCTTAAATTGAGAATATTTCCAAAATTATTTCTAAATAGAAAACTTATAGAAAATTTTATTATTAAAACTTTTGGAAGAAAATTTATGGATTTTTGTTTCAAAATTGAGAATTTAATAATTTAAACTTTTTAAATGAGATCAATTTTGTTTTTTTCACTTATTTACACCTTTTCATTTTGTCTCTGGCAAATGTTTTTTTTATTAAACGTCATGTACTAGCAGCCGAGTTCACTTCAGCAATAAATTGTATTAAACATGACACTTATTGTCTGTTGAATAAAACAGAAAACACAGGAAATCAAAAGTCAGCCATTAATATGAACATAAACGCATACACTCCTACATTCACATATACATACTATTGTAAATATGTATGTGTACATATAGAATTGCCTTAACAGTTATAAAATACAATTTTATTTTTTAATTTCATT
>NW_023997999.1:2500-5000 GCF_015586225.1 Lucilia sericata
CAGATGAAGATGCACAAAAAGCTTTTAAATATTTAAGAGAAGATGTTAAAGAATTTCAGGTAATTTCTTATATAAATCATTGATTTGTGATTATTATTTAACATTTTATTATTTATTTAGGGTAAACCAATAATGGCTCGGATGAAAGCCAAACCATTTATAAATAGATTACCAATCGGTCCAGTATCAACTATTAAAAATGGCTTCCGTTTGACTTCACCACCAGCCGCTGTATACGATCCAAATGCTGCTGCTGCAGCGGCTGTTGCTTATAGTGCAGCACCGCAACGTTTTGTTTATGCTGCCAATGGAGCAGCAATGACGCAACCACCAGTACCATATAATGGTCAATTACATTTAATTGTATGTTGTTTTCTTGAATAGTTTAATTGAATTGCATTCTAAATTTTAACGTATATTTACTTTACAGCAATTCCAACAGCAACAATTTTATCCCGGCATTGTTACACCTTGGCCTACTGCGGCTGCTGCAGCTGTAGCAGCAGCCGCAACCACAGCACATGGTCAGAATTTCTATGAGATTGGCAATGTTTTTGCAGCCAATGGTTTGCCTCCTGCAGTACCTGCATATGCCACAACAGCACCACCTCCTACACAAACTCCTGGTTTAACTGGCAGCACAAAACCGCAAAGCGGTGGCGGCGGTGGTGGTGGTGGCGGAGGCGGTGGACGCTATAACAACAATCATCGTAATAATTCTGGCAACAGTGGTGGTCAAAGCGGCGGTGGTCATCGTAAGCAGCCACGCAACACAAACCTCCAACAGTTGCAACAAACTCCCCAACCTCAACCCCAATTGGCTGGTAACAATATAATTGTATCTAGTGTAAGTGTTGGTGGAGCTGGTGGTCTGGTCGGCGTTATGCCAACTACCATTGTCGATCCCCATCAACAGCAGCAAACTATGACGCAACAGCATCAAATGCAACAACAACAACAACCACCACCTAATCAACAGCAACAACAGACTTCAAGTCAACAGCAGCCTGGCTCTCAGCAAAGTAGTAATACAAGACATTATTCAAGCATGAAACCAAATACTGGTAAGAACAAACAAACTCTTTACTTTGAATCTGTATTAAATGTGTTACTGTGTTTTTTATATACATATATCATTATACATATATAATTTTATTATTTCCAAAAGGTGGCATACCGAAATCTTCTATTGATAAATCATATGGTGGTGGTGGCAATACGAATGCTCTCAGCAGTCATCATCATTATAGTGCGCAAAATCAAACTACTCATCATGTACAAACACAACAACAACAGCAGCAGCAGCAACAACCTCAGCAATTGAGTGGCGGAGGCGGTGGTGCTGCTGCAACACACATACAACAAACTCACTATCAAATGCCTTCCTCTAATACACAAACTGGTGCAATGCAGCATACTTCCTATACGGCACATAATGTACCAACTGTTTCAGCACAACAGCATCATCATCAGCAGCAGCAACAGCAGATCCATCAACAGCAACAACAACAGCAGCAACACGACCTACAAGACGATGTTAATGTTGAGGTTGTTCATCAATCACAAATTGTTGTACAACATGTGCCACAACAGGGACATCATCATAATCCACGTAATAATGTTACTTCATCATCCTCTTCTTTGAGTAATTCGGTTGGTGGAAGTGGTGTCGGCGGCGGTGGCAGTGGTGCTGGAAAAGATCCGCCACATTGGTCTCAATCTCGCCCAAGACGAAGAAGACGTGATGATGATAATTCTGGCATGACTTACTCACCTAATAATCGTGTTGGCGGCGGCGGTGGAGGAGGAGGCGGCGGGGTTAGTATTACAACATTTTATACTACAGTACCTACTAACAATTGTTGTTATTTGACGACCTCAACTGGTAGCAGTAATAGCATACTAGTAGATTTAGGTGTTGGGGGTTTTGGTGTGTTAGGTGGCGGCTTAGGGGGCGTAGACGCCCATTTTGTAGCTGGTAGTAGTAGAGAATCGGCTGATGTTAGCAGAGGCTTTGGCGGTTATATAAGTCATATTAACGTGATGGAAGGAGAGGGAGTCTGCGGCGGCGGAGGCAATGTTAGTGGACAAATGTATTCAGTTGCTAGCAATCCCACCTCCACCACCATCACCACTACCAATACCCATAACAATAATATAACAAATAATATTGTCACACAAACAGCCAATATCACCACTAGCAACAGTAGCAGCAGTAGTAGCGGCAGTAATCATACTTCTCAGCCTTCCTCAACAACATTTCTTTATAAACATAAAGAACGTTTCTCTCAAAAACTATCCACAACCACTAATTATAATAATAATTATAATACCAATACCAATTCCAGTAATAGTAATAGTTTAAATACTTCTATAACTACCACTAAAAATGTCAACAAAAACAACAACATTTATAATAATAATTCAAATAATAATAATAATAATACCACTACTAACAATAGTAATAATAACAATAGTAAAAGTTTAGTAATTCAACAAC
>NW_023998000.1:0-13914 GCF_015586225.1 Lucilia sericata
TTCATCGCCAATCATATGCGAGGGCGGTGTACTCACTAGGCCACGGCGTATTGCCTGGGCCAAAACTTCACTATTAGGCGGTAAGACATGATCCATTCTCACTAATGGCAAAAGGTCTGAGAGTATTTCTCTTAGTTCCACATCACTTAGATCGCGTTTCTTGACACCTTTTCTTGTTACCGAATGGGCAGTGTGCGATAAAAGATTCGGTTCTCGATCTTCCATGCGCCGTATGAGCTCCTGTTCTCCCCATTTGAGTACAGCCTGTAGAACTTCCAATTCGGAAGCTTGTAAAAAATTCGATTGCAAAACGTGTATAAGTTGCGATTTATCGAGTTGATGCAAAACAGGTGATGAGATGACTGCAGAGAATTCTTCGCGTAAATATTGGCAAGCTTGGCGGAAAACCCACGCAGAACCGTGGGGCTAAAGATAAAGTTGAATTCAAATTAATCTAAATATAATATTTTGCCTGTTAAAAAGCTTTTTACTAAAATAAAATGTTTTTAATCAAAAGACTGTTTAATGAGCTTTTTTCAGTTGAAAAGTTTTTAAAAAAAGCTTTTTCAAAAAACTTTGAACAAAAAGCTTTTTGAATACAACTTAAAAACAAATTTTTAATAAAAAGCTTTTTAAATAAAAGCTTTTAATAAGAAAGCATTTTCAATAAAAAGCTTTTTTAATAGAAAGCTTTTAATAAAAAAAGCATTTTTAATAGAAATCTTTCTAATAATAACTTTTTTAATAAAAAGATTTTTAATAATAGCTTTTCAATAAAAAGCTTTTTAACAATATCTTTTTCAATAAAAAGCTTTTTGCATAAAAGCATTTTCAATAAAAAGCTTTTTGCTTAAAAGCATTTTCAATAAAAAGCTTTATAAATTTTCTTTCTACAAACATTTAATAATAAAAAAATATAAATTTACCTGACTCCCCCACTTGAGCACCGTTGGCAGAGTGTCTAAGGTCAGCCACTCCAATATGAGATCCTCGCAACCTTGTGCTAAAATATCCAATTCTAAAAATCTACCAATTTGATATAGTTCCATGGCTTCCTCGAGCGGTGTTGGTCGTGTTCGACCCGCCGTCAAGGCATGAACTTCACCCAGCGAACCAGCCGCTGCTGTTCCCGAATTTGCTCCCCTTAAAATTAATGTTAAGTCTACGGTATCCAAGTAAATGGCATGTAAAAGAACACGAGCATAACGTTTTGGTATCACGGTTTCATCCAACACAATACGCGTCGGCACATGCAGAGCACGCTCTGCATATTCAGCATCCATATTACGTGTTCGTCTAGCTATGAGATTACGAAAGAAAGGCGATCGCGCGCTTAAAATCGCTTTGTGGCAAGGTAATTCCAGTTTCGGTCGGAAGCCGTATTCTGAATTCCCCGAATCGGGACGATTGTATTCGCCACCCAAACCCACTACGCCCATGGCTGAAGAGCCACTATACCGCCTCCTCCACCGCCACCATTCTCGGAGGTAAACACCAAAGCAGCATCGGCATAATCTCCCGTTTCGAGCAGATAACGCAAATCATGTTCGAGAGGATTGGGCGTACCGAAATCATCGCCTAGTTGACGCAACAGACCAATATCCATGCTGGCATCATGGGGACATAGATCGCCGGTATAGAGATATCTTAGTAGGGAGGCAAACATTTGAACATCTATGGGTGAGGTGGGTAGCTCGAGACAAATACGAGCTCCAAAGCCGGGGCAACCGGCTAAAAGATCACGAAAATAAGTGCAACGTGAGGAGAGTATACAGCGGTGCACGGGAAATATGGCGCCACGGAAGACGAGATCACAGTCTGTACAAGTCTTCGTTTCAAAAAGAGCAGCAAGATCTTGTTTATAAGTGGTAGCGGGAGGACGTGCCAGCTCGGCTTGCATCTAAGAGAGTTAAAAGTTTAGGACGTTTAAAATTAAAAAAATCATTCAAGAAATATTTCTCCACTTACCGATAAATCCCTTAGTGCTGCCAAAGCTTCATATTCTTCACACAATGCTGCCAGCTCTAAAGGAGTCCAATCCGAAACAAAATCTCTCAGCACTCTAGCATGATCACAGGCTTTTGAAGAACGCCGTCGTCTTATGAATTTACGTTTAAGGGTGGCAAAACCCGTAGTAACACGTTTACGTCGTTGTTCCCGAAAATGGGGACCACCACCACCAGGACCCCCCTAGCGAAGCGGACAGTAATGAATTGGCCCCTGTGGTAGGTAGTAATAAACTTGAACTAGTACTTGCACCCGCTGGCATACCACCACTACCACCGCCGCCAGATGAATGACCTTGTGATGTTGTCATTACAGGCGGATAACTACCAGTCGATGCATTGGCACCCATTGTAAATGTGTTTGTTGTTGTTGTTGGCTATTTTGTTTTTGTGGTTGAGGGGGCAAATGACGACAACACCATGCAGTTAGCAAGAGATTAGAAAACCTTATGACGTAGTTTGTGTTTTTATGCTGTTTGTTTGTAGCAAACGCGGTTTCTAATCTCTACACTCTCTTTGCTTGGTTTTTAAAGTTTTTAATCAAAACATTTTTCTTTATTTTAAGTTTGTGTAAATTTAATTTTAAACATAAATTGTGATTTACTGAGAGAAGGATTTGTCACAACTATGAGAAAAGCATAATAGTGATTTTTCTCGTTTTATTTGGGAGATTTTTTTAGTCTGGAAAGAAAAGAAAAAAGAAATAAAATTATTTTTAATCGATTTTTTTATCTTCTGTTGCAAATAGCCCTTTCTCACTAAAGCATAGCCCTTTCTGCTAAAGTAGTTTCACTTAAAAGCTTTCTCGTTAAAGGTTATACTTTTTCCGAAATGAAAATAGTGTTTTTTTAATTAAGAGTTTTTCAAAAATTTTTAATAAAACTCTCTTCACTCAAAAATTGAATTAAAATCTCTTTTAAATAAAATGATTATTAAAAAACACTTTTACTTAAAAGCTTTTTTTTGTTAAAATGCTTTTTACTATAAAGCTTTTTATTCAAACGTATTATTATTAAAATGTTTTCTTTTTAAATCTAAAGCTTTTTTATTCAAACGTATTATTATTAAAATGTTTTCTTTTAAATCTATAGCTTTTTTATTAAAAAACTCTTTTACTAAAAACTAATTTAAAAAATTATATGTTTTAATAAAAAGCATTTTTAAAAGCTCTATAATAAAATTTTCGCTAAAAAGTTCTACAAAACGTTTTTATGCTAAAACGTTCTGCAAAGCTTTTTTCACTAAAAGACTCCAAAAAAGCTTTTTTATTAAAAACCATTTAAAAGCTTTTTTAAACTAATAACAAACGTTTTTAATGCTCTTCAATGAGCTTTATATACTAAAAAAACTGTTCAGTAAAGTGTTTTTTAACTAAAAAGCTCTTCTCAATAAAAAGCTTTTCAGTGGAAGAGCTTTTGTAAAATTTTCTAATAAAACAACTTATTGCTTTTTTGTGAAAAGCTTTTTAAGTAAGAACTTCATTATAGAGCTTTTTCACTAAAAAGTTCCACTAAAACGTTAAACTAAAAAAACTACAAAAAGCTGTCCAATAAACGATTTAAAAGCAGTAAAAAATATTAGTTTAATAAAAGCTTTTACTGAAAAAAGTTCCACAAAGTTTTTTCCATTAAAAACTATTCAAAAGCTTACCAAAATAATGCTATTAATATCTACCAAAAAGCTGTTCAATTAACGTCGTAATATGATTTTTTCAAAGAAGATTTTTAAAATAAATAAAAAAAATCAATCAAAACCACTAAAATATGTTTTAGTAAAAAATTTAATAAAAAGCTCTAAAATATGATTTCTTTGGGAATTTTGACAACAAAAAAAAAAACATTCACTAAAACGGTATTTTAATAAAATGCTTATTTCAAGCTTTTTTAACTACGGAATATTGTTCACAAAAAATATTTTATCACTTTAAAGCTTTTTGTCACTGAAAGAAGTTTTTTCAAAAATAAGTTTAAATGTAGTTATTTTTAGTTTTTAATGTATTCTCCTAAATTTAAATACAATTTATAAATATTTAAACAAATGACAAAATTTATTAATGTAAAGCTTTAAAATTTAAAACTTAAATTCTATTTTACAAATTTTATAATAAAATCTAATGTCCCAAAAATTATACATTATATATTTTTAATTAAATTTCCATTTAAATTTAAATAAAAATAACTAAACTAATTTCTAAACTATAATTTAATTTGAAATTATTCTACAAAAAGAAAACACACACACCACACAAATAATATAGTGACAGTATGTATAAACCACCTGTCAAAGTTACATTATATTACCCAAAATAACACTAGACATACAAACGCTCGCACACACTCTGTATCACAGATACATATTTCCAATTTAAACATTTATTTTAATAAATTTTCCCTTTAATCCAATATGTACATACATACTACATATGTATATATGTATGTGTGTAAATGCAAACAAACTAACAAACAATCTACAAAATTTAATATTCATATCTACGACATTGTTATTTTTTTAAAGAATAATACAACACAGAATAGAACTGTATAAATAAAATAAAACAAATTTCATTTTAAAGTTTTGAAATGTAAAGCAACAACAAAAACCTTTAAAAATAAAACAAAAACAAGATAAAAAGAAATTAAAACAAAACCAATGACATTATTTATAATATCCATTTAACCTTGACCCACTCAACAAACTTTTCCAAACAACATACACACACGCACAGAAAGAAAGAAACACATTTGTTGTGTGTTCTACCAGAGAAGTAGTGGAACCAACAACAACAACAAAAAACAGAGTGAATGGCTGAAAGACAAACCGACGTAACAGCAGAAGAAGAAGACAACATTCAGACGCAAACACCATCATCTAAAATTATATACACACAGCTACACAAGTAATTGTGCAAGTGTGTGAATGTGTGTGTGTGCATTTTTTCACGGGGCAGGAAGTCAGGCAACAGTAAAAAAGTTACACTAACTAAAAACTGTAAAAAGAACGAACGAAACTAAACAACACTAAAATGTGCAATAGTATACATAGACGAGGGCGGTGTGAAAAGTCCTTTAAAAAACGACACTTCTATCCACTTCTAGTTCATTTCTAGTTCAGTTCTAGTTCAGTTCTAGTTCAGTTCTAGTTCAGTTCTAGTTCAGTTCTAGTTCAGTTCTAGTTCAGTTCTAGTTCAGTTCTAGTTCAGTTCTAGTTCAGTTCTAGTTCAGTTCTAGTTCAGTTCTAGTTCAGTTCTAGTTCAGTTCTAGTTCAGTTCTAGTTCAGTTCTAGTTCAGTTCTAGTTCAGTTCTAGTTCAGTTCTAGTTCAGTTCTAGTTCAGTTCTAGTTCAGTTCTAGTTCAGTTCTAGTTCAGTTCTAGTTCAGTTCTAGTTCAGTTCTAGTTCAGTTCTAGTTCAGTTCTAGTTCAGTTCTAGTTCAGTTCTAGTTCAGTTCTAGTTCAGTTCTAGTTCAGTTCTAGTTCAGTTCTAGTTCAGTTCTAGTTCAGTTCTTGTTCAGTTCTAGTTCAGTTCTAGTTCAGTTCTAGTTCAGTTCTAGTTCAGTTCTAGTTCAGTTCTAGTTCAGTTCTAGTTCAGTTCTAGTTCAGTTCTAGTTCAGTTCTAGTTCAGTTCTAGTTCAGTTCTAGTTCAGTTCTAGTTCAGTTCTAGTTCAGTTCTAGTTCAGTTCTAGTTCAGTTCTAGTTCAGTTCTAGTTCAGTTCTAGTTCAGTTCTAGTTCAGTTCTAGTTCAGTTCTAGTTCAGTTCTAGTTCAGTTCTAGTTCAGTTCTAGTTCAGTTCTAGTTCAGTTCTAGTTCAGTTCTAGTTCAGTTCTAGTTCAGTTCTAGTTCAGTTCTAGTTCAGTTCTAGTTCAGTTCTAGTTCAGTTCTAGTTCAGTTCTAGTTCAGTTCTAGTTCAGTTCTAGTTCAGTTCTAGTTCAGTTCCAGTTCAGTTCTAGTTCAGTTCTAGTTCAGTTCTAGTTCAGTTCTAGTTCAGTTCTAGTTCAGTTCTAGTTCAGTTCTAGTTCAGTTCTAGTTCAGTTCTAGTAGTTCAGTTCTAGTTCAGTTCTAGTTCAGTTCTAGTTCAGTTCTAGTTCAGTTCTAGTTCAGTTCTAGTTCAGTTCTAGTTCAGTTCTAGTTCAGTTCTAGTTCAGTTCTAGTTCAGTTCTAGTTCAGTTCTAGTTCAGTTCTAGTTCAGTTCTAGTTCAGTTCTAGTTCAGTTCTAGTTCAGTTCTAGTTCAGTTCTAGTTCAGTTCTAGTTCAGTTCTAGTTCAGTTCTAGTTCAGTTCTAGTTCAGTTCTAGTTCAGTTCTAGTTCAGTTCTAGTTCAGTTCTAGTTCAGTTCTAGTTCAGTTCTAGTTCAGTTCTAGTTCAGTTCTAGTTCAGTTCTAGTTCAGTTCTAGTTCAGTTCTAGTTCAGTTCTAGTTCAGTTCTAGTTCAGTTCTAGTTCAGTTCTAGTTCAGTTCTAGTTCAGTTCTAGTTCAGTTCTAGTTCAGTTCTAGTTCAGTTCTAGTTCAGTTCTAGTTCAGTTCTAGTTCAGTTCTAGTTCAGTTCTAGTTCAGTTCTAGTTCAGTTCTAGTTCAGTTCTAGTTCAGTTCTAGTTCAGTTCTATTCAGTTCTAGTTCAGTTCTAGTTCAGTTCTAGTTCAGTTCTAGTTCAGTTCTAGTTCAGTTCTAGTTCAATTCTAGTTCAGTTCGTTCAGTTCTAGTTCAGTTCTAGTTCAGTTCTAGTTCAGTTCTAGTTCAGTTCTAATTCAGTTCTAGTTCAGTTCTAGTTCAGTTCTAGTTCAGTTCTAGTTCAGTTCTAGTTCAGTTCTAGTTCAGTTCTAGTTCAGTTCTAGTTCAGTTCTAGTTCAGTTCTAGTTCAGTTCTAGTTCAGTTCTAGTTCAGTTCTAGTTCAGTTCTAGTTCAGTTCTAGTTCAGTTCTAGTTCAGTTCTAGTTCAGTTCTAGTTCAGTTCTAGTTCAGTTCTAGTTCAGTTCTAGTTCAGTTCTAGTTCAGTTCTAGTTCAGTTCTAGTTCAGTTCTAGTTCAGTTCTAGTTCAGTTCTAGTTCAGTTCTAGTTCAGTTCTAGTTCAGTTAGTTCAGTTCTAGTTCAGTTCTAGTTCAGTTCTAGTTCAGTTCTAGCTAGTTCAGTTCTAGTCGTTCAGTTCTAGTTCAGTTCTAGTTCAGTTCTAGTTCAGTTCTAGTTCAGTTCTAGTTCAGTTCTAGTTCAGTTCTAGTTCAGTTCTAGTTCAGTTCTAGTCAGTGTAGTTCAGTCTAGTTAAGTTCCTAGTTCAGTTCTAGTTCAGTTCTAGTTCAGTTCTAGTTCAGTTCTAGTTCAGTTCTAGTTCAGTTCTAGTTCAGTTCTAGTTCAGTTTCTGTTCAGTTCTAGTTCAGTTACTAGTTCAGGTTCTAGTTCAGTTCTAGTTCAGTTCTAGTTCAGTTCTAGTTCAGTTATCTAGTTCAGTTCTAGTCAGTTCTAGTTCAGTTAGTTCAGTTCTAGTTCAGTTCTAGTTCAGTTCTAGTTCAGTTCTAGTTCAGTTCTAGTTCAGTTCTAGTTCAGTTCTAGTTCAGTTCTAGTTCAGTTTAGTTCAGTTTTCGTCAGTTCAGGTCAGTCTAGTTCAGTTCTAGTTCAGTTCATTTCTAGTTCAGTTCTTGAGAAAAACATGTCTTAATATACTGATACGGTAGAAATTCATAATTTATTTAAATAACAATAATTCCAAAAGCTTTTCAAAACACCTCCGTACGTCACCAGCAGCAGCAACAACAAACAACACTGACACAAACATAAAACAGTTTCAAAATAAACCAACAACAACAATATTAACACATCATGTTTCTCAAAAAAAAATATTTTTAAAAAAGGCGACATACTCTGTGCACATGACTGCCTCTGACGTTTTTATGCCACTCAGCTTTGCACAGAAACAAAAAAAGCGAATAAAACAGCACAAAATGAAAAGAATTTCTCACCACCACCGACGACCGACTGCTGGCAACACACACCACCATTATTACTTTTTTTGTAACACCATTAAAAGAGCAACACCAGAACCCCAGAAACAGCAGCATGCAACACCACCAACACAAAGTCCCCCACCACAACAGCAGTAGCAGCAACAACAATAGGAGCACAACAAAAATTACACTCTCACACTTGTACGGAGTAATGAATGTGTATGGTAGGAGTAAAAAAACCAAAGCAATTATCAGCCAACTTCCGTTTAACAATCGTAGAACTTCCTCACAATCGTTGCTTTCTTGTCTGATTGTTACTCTGCTCATTGCATGCTTGGGGATATGGGAATGAGATTTTTGCTGTACCCTATAGAAAATATTAGGAAATTTAGTGTTAGCTTAATATGTCAATACATATTTATATGTTGTATGTGCGAGCGACTCGCAATTAAGTTAGAAGTTTCATAATGGATTCCTTATGAGTTTTCCTCCCTTGATAACTAATCAGTACTTCTAACAAATTTGATTAAATCTGTTAGTGTTACATATTTTTGAGACGTTTCATATCATGAACAAGATATCTAGGTCAGTTATCTTATAAAACGCATATTCAGAAATTATTATACCAAAAGTGTCAAAAATAGAAATCCAACAAATTCTGGTTCCATTCCAAGTTTGGAATATTTTCTATCTTCAACTGGGTATTCCAAATTCTAAAGACTTTGTTGATAGTTCCGGCGATTAGCTTTAAGGCTAAAAAAGGCTAATTGGGGTCAAATTGTAGTTCCGAGACATTCGAATGACATCGCAAAATACCGCAACTACCAAACATAGATTAGGTTGCAAGGAGGATATATATTACATCAGATCCGTGAAAATACACTTTTGTGTGCTCCTATGAAGTGTTCTATGAAGGTATTATTGTTGGGTGTTCAGGTGCTCCCTTAGAATTTTCCAGCAATGTTCCTGAGGAATGTAATATATGGAAGAACATCGCTCCCAAGATACTAGAATCTAGAGCTTTTGCTGTCCTCTTTTTCAATTTTGTATAGTTGTGCTCGTAATATTGTTTGTACACTCAGAATATGTACCATCAGCAGATAGGAGGGTCAGCGCAAGGATCTTTGTAGTTCCGCCACCTTTTTATTATTCTAATTTGCCGTATGGTATTCTTCTCTATCGTTGCGTCGAGCGGTTTTACATTTCAGGTGAACTTCCTTGAGTTTCCTTCCTTTCATAGTAATTTCGCTGTTGATTATTCCCGAGTAAACCTGTACCCATATGATGCAAAGCTTACGTTTGGAAGAGAATTCGATTAAGGCTATCTTACAGTCCAATAGGGTCTTCAATCAAGTTACACAATCCCTTATAGCAGGGACATGTGATTAGATAGATGTTAGTATATTTCAGTTTCTGACTATTCTATTCAGGTACTCCAAGGCTTACGTTTGGAAGAGAATTCAATGAGGCTATCTTGCAGTCCAATACGCTCTTAATCAAGTTTACACAATCCGTTATAGCAGGGACCTGTGATTAGGTAGATGTTAGTATATTCTGTTTCTGAGTATTCTATTAGGATGTTCAGGCATGTTCTTCTTACTCTTTAGAGCCATTCATTTTGAAATTAGCATTAATGAAGTGGCTCTTATAGAGTGGACCTTATATATGTTTTCATCTTTGGTTCTGGTACCATGTTAAGTTTAAGGAACTGTTTAACATTCATAGGAATTGTTTAACTTTCGCGAAAACTATATGCATTCAACCTGTTGTATCTTAAAGACATTAATTGATACAGTATTAATGAACATATTTTACGAAGTAAATAAACACGTGACCTTTAAGCCACAGTTTGGAGTAAAGTTGAATTTACGGAACAGTTGTCTCACTTAATATAGTAAGTATAGCTCCTTCGTAGGCACAAAGGGAAACTTCTCTTTCAATGACATATCCCAAATTTTGTTAAACTTGAGGTTCTGATTTCGTTGTTGAAACCTCTGATCATTTGGTGACCTTATTATTCTTTTTGCATTCAAAAATTAATCCGTTTTCGGTGAAGTAAAACTTGGACTTTTGGTATTTTGAAAAGGCACCAAATAAAGCTTGAAATTGGTGCCATGTCTTTATCCTTAAGGCTCTAACAGTTTTTCGTCACCAAAAATACCTTTGCATCATCCTAATAAGGTATAAGCTTAGAAAAATTTAACTCTTTGGAATATTCCTATGGAACACCAGAGATCATTTTCTTTAAATTTTCCTATTGACACTATTTTTTGCACTGCAATAACTTTCCATATATGACTAAATCAAATTGCATTTCTATATACCCTTATTTGCTTCATCTACTTATAACGCTTTAACACCAAAACAAAACCAAATAAATATATAACAACAAAATAAAAAAGAAATATATAAAAAATACTAAAAAATTGTACATCGTGTATACTGTTGAAAATGTTCTGATTAAAATTACATGGTCAGTAGAAAAATAAAATAAAATAAAAATTGTAGAAAAAAAATACAGCAAGTTATGCCAAGGAATGTTAATAGAATTCATAGAGTAATAGAGAGAGAAAAAAGAACAGTTTGTTTTGGTCTAAACATCAGATTTTTTTATTTTTTATTATAGTTTTCTATTCGGTTGGTAACTGTTTTAATGTTAACAGATTTATTCAACCGGAAATAACTAAATCGGAAGTAACTCAAGTGTCAAAACGAGTTGTTATAACATACATACATAAGGAACATATGGGAATTTATCGTATTAGAAAAATAACATATATATGTATGCAAAAAAAAAAACATCTTGGAGTTTCTTGTCAATTTATTATAAATTAGGAATTAATTAAAATAAATTTTATTTATAGAAGAGATAGTTGTTACTAGAGAATTGTTACCCTGCAGATTTTGTAAACAATTTCACATTTTGCAATTAAAAATAAAATTTGTTATCCACCATTCTATTTGCAATAATTTCAAGTAATTATTAGAGAAAAGTGTTAGATTTAGTGACGAATACAAGGAGTAATTAAACGGTCCACCACTCGCTTCACTAAGTGGCTTCGATAAAGAACACTTGTACATGACTGTGCTTGAGTTCTCATGCTATTTAATC
Organism: Lucilia sericata; assembly: GCF_015586225.1. Lineage (NCBI taxonomy): Eukaryota > Metazoa > Arthropoda > Insecta > Diptera > Calliphoridae > Lucilia > Lucilia sericata. The sequence goes on from NW_023998000.1 coordinate 11,041, forward strand.
TCCACTCAAGTTCATTCTACACCCTTTTAAATCCCACGCAACTAGGTTACAAGGTTCTATTCATACGGCAACAGCACCTAGAGACATATTTGATAGAGCGAAATTCCCCACCAATTAGTCAGGATCCCTCTCTATATCAAGATGTTAAACAAATGATGCAAGTATTTCCAAAGTCAATCATACCTAATAATTGCGTAGCATATTGCAATATGTATCATGGCAACAGTACCGAGAACTTCTCAGAATTAAGAAAGGATACTCAATCAGTACTAATCTCCCGAGAGGCAGAGGAAACTCTCCCGAAATTTCCCCAGATCAGTTCATTCTCAGATTGCTCAGCATATACATACATACTAGCGCCCTACTATGTGAAGAGTAAGATTCAGGAATCCAGCATAAGTTGCTGTGGCACATCACCCAGTGACATCTGTTGAGATGGCAACTACACCGGAGAGAGAGTCCAGAAATATGTATATAGTTTACTAATATATCAATCCTTAAACTTACATTCTCTTCCCACAATTTTGGGTTTAATCCACAGCCACTACTTGGATTCCGAAGGAATCTCAAGCTATGACCAGTGTGAACATGTCTGAGGGCAACGGGCCAGATTGTGTGGTTCGCTGGATCGACCTCAGTCCAAATCATTCCAACGAATTACCGAGAATACATCAGTTTACAGTCCCAGCATAGTCCCATCAGTTTACAGTCCCACACCCCGCAGAGAAGCAACTATAAGGGTTGGAAATTAGTTTGTGTCAATTTTACTTCCTTGTCAAGGTATGTTCAGGGTTTTGTCTGTTCATACCAGACTTGATGGATTCGTATTTTGGATGGATTCATATTTTGTTAGGCGTCAACGGTGTAGCAATGGTAAAATATTAGATAGATCGAGTATTTGACCAAAGTGATTGTACATGGACCGGCGGAATCATTTACGAAAATTTACCCCTACGTAGGAGTGAGTCGACTTACAGCTCACCCACTTGTTGTTAAAATACCACCACGAAATAAGGCCGTCATGGCAGGTGGACAAATCATAATTCTGGCAAGAAACTCAAAAAACTTACGATCTCCGAATGTTTGGGGAAGATAGACATCTGTCACTAATAATTTAACATTATGTATCCAGCTACTGTGCTCTTGGGTCAACCGAATTATTTGTCGTACCTCTTTACGTATTGTTTTCTTTAAGTCCAAATGAAAACACGTTCTATATAGTCTGTATCTCAAATAGTTGAGACAAAAAAGGCAATCAGCTGATTGGTATATAGCAGAGGAGCTCAAGATTGCCATTTCATAGCACGCGTGGCAGGGTAAGAAAGTTCTGTGCCAGAGATACAAGCCGATGAGGAATGATCGGCGGCGGCGGCGCAACTATTTTGGATCGGCGGCGGCGGCTTATTACAGAAAATATCGGCGGCGGCTAAATTGTCGGCTCAATTTAACTTTTTCTTTAGAAATTGACCTTATTTATTATATTGAAAAATCTTTGTATAATAGTCTGTTACATAGAAACCTGTCTCTATATAAGTTTTTTTCTGCAGAAAATGGACATTTATAGTAGTTTTCACTATTTTAATATTAGCACAATATTGTGTGGCAACTCTTTTCAATTTTCCATAAGAATTTAAAATAGTGGCAACTCCGTTCAATCTGGTGAAATTATGTTCTGAAATACATGTGTGATTCTAATCTTTATCAGCGGCTACGTTTAAGCCGGCTTAGCTTTTGAGCCGAAAGAAGTCGGCGGCGGCGCGGCTTGCAAAATATTACCGGCGGCCAGCCGCCTCCGATTTGAGCCGTCTCGGCTTGTATCTCTGTTCTGTGCGCGACGTTTTTAAAATACACACAGAAATACAACAACAACATTTTGAGAAAGCCGAATTAATGTAGGAGAACATGGGAGAACAGTTGATAGTTTTTTATATATAGACTTTGATATACGCTGTCTGTCAAAATTCATAATAAATATTTGACAGTTAGAATATACTTTATAGTTTGTAGTCATTTTATTAGTATACTTTTATTTTGATTGAATTCTTTTCTCTGCTGCTTTACCAACACAAATAAAACTATTGTAGTATGTGTTTGAGCACCACTGGAAAATGCTTATGTCAAATCCTTCCATGGCACACTTACGTAGGGGGTACTCCTACAATCCCCAGAATACCGTATTCATTACAACAAATTTCATATTGCAAAGCTCTAAAACCCTGATCGGCAAAGAGCTTTGTTAAGAGCTTTCTTGCACACTTAATTTCACACACATGTATGCTTAAACATGTATAAAAAACGATAAAACCCAATAAGAGAACTTATTTTTACTCTCTGCCGATGTAGGCTCTAAAACTGTAACAGGTATATGGTTCAAATTAACGTTAACACAACTCTATCTTTTAAAATTTTTATCTAATCACTCTGCATCTCTTAGAAATGATAAAACAATTCATAATCTATTCAAATAATAATTTCCATTCACTCCAAATACAAACATATTTAGATATGCTATGAAGGTCCTGACATCATAAGAAGAATAAGGAAAACCTCTCGAAACTAAAATACATAAATACGAGTACAAAGACAAAAATGATAATGATTATATGAATGTTTTAAAATATTTAAAAGAATTTTAATTGTTTACTTTCTTTCTTTTCATAAAAGGCTTTTGGACATACTGCACACACAGTACACACAAACAATCTCTCACACAATGTATGCAAACAAATACATTAAATATTTATGTAGATCCAGGGACTAAAATTGTAACAAATTAGGCCAAATAAAAGGCCTTATTTAGAAAACTCACAAGGAAAAATTCAGATCAAGAAAACCCATTTTCTGCTTCAGTTCAAAAAGTGTGAATCTGAGAAG
>NW_023998001.1:0-13735 GCF_015586225.1 Lucilia sericata
GATAAGTCTGGTGGTCTAAATGGGATAGAAGTATTCGTATTTCCTATTTGAGAAATGCTTTCTCTGATTGAAATTAATTCCCTCCTAAACTCTTCCCTGGTGTTTTTCATAGTTTGCTCCATGAGAGCTATTAAAGAATCCATAGGTGTGTCTCTATTTGCTTCAGAATTAATAGAATTAGAGGTCTGTTGAGAGTTATTATTTGAAACAGATGGATAATCAGATTGTTCCATATTTGCATTTTGAGAAGAATTTAGGTTGTTGGTATCCATGACTTGAGTGTGTTGTATGTTTTGATTTGTTGAAGTACTTTTGGAGTTTTGAGGGGTTTGAACCTTTGGTTTTGTGCCTGTTGATCTAACAGGAGAGTGAACAACTCGTGGTTTTGGATTGCTTGTGGAATCTTGTAAATCTATGGAGATGTTATTGCGAGATGCAGACAGGCTTCTTCGACTACCTCTTACAAACGAACTATTATGCAAACCTCTAGAACTTCTCGTATTCATAACGACAATTAACAACAACTGTAGCCTAATATGTCAAATTGAATTTCTAAAAGAAATTACGGCCAAAATTTTAATAATAAGGACTGTGAGATATTAGAAAATTCTTCTTTTTATATAAATGAATATATTCCTATCTTTAAGATCAGACCTTAAAATGTTAAGAAAATTGAAAAATATTAAAAAAAAATAAATTTAAAGTTATTAGATTAATATAAGGGTTTCTTTTATCATGTAAATTCTTTTGGGAACAACAACTTTTATTGAAATAATTCGCAAAATAATATAGACATATATTACATAACTTTCTCTTTATATACAATAAATTAGCAACGAAAATAGCCTTCCATAGGCTTTATTTACGGATCTAATTTTTCTTTACAAAACTGTCAATTTATAAGGACGTTCCTTAGTCATAATTCTCAAAGAATCCGAATTATACAATTAACAATTTTTTTACAGATATCTGGTGCAACGAAAAAAACAAGTTTAACAGTTTATAATTTCGGACTTCCAGATATGAAATATGCTGTTAATACTGAAATTTAAAATGTTATTGGTGCAGCTTGAAAAAGAGTTTTACCATCTCGATTTTTCCAGGACTTCCAATTTTCATTAATCGGTGTTAAAATTATCTGTATATTTTTTTCTTTTTTTTAATTTTTTTAACAGCTTACAAGAAAAAAAGTATAAAACAAAGTCAGAAAAAAAAAGTAATTTAAAAGATAGCTTTGCGTTGGGCGCCATATATGTTACGAGCAGGTATAATAATAAAAATTGCAACTTGAATAAATTACAAAAAAACTTCTGGAAAAGGGTTCGTAGGCATGAAAGATTGAGTCCGGCTGGCTCACATAGTAGTGATGGTTCTTAACCCGTTTTGTGCTACGCGTAATCATATAGCCTTCTCATCATGCCAGAGATTATACTACTAAAGAGAAGGCAAATATTAAATAAAATGCAAATTATCAATTAAATAAGACATGGTAAGATCTACACCATGTAGGGTATCATTGTTCCCTCCCCTGTCTTTACACCTTGACAACTAAAATACCCTGAATTTGCTAAAGTTGTCCCTAGAAATACATAATTTATATTATTAAGCGAAATAGTCCATTGTTGTTGTTATTCCCAAAAAAGAATTAAACTAGTGTGATCTCATGTTTACAAATTCAAACAAAAAAAAGTAATTTATTGATCATAATAGAAAATAGGTAAAAAGAATAAAACAATAATAAGAATAAAAAAGAAAATATAGATAATTCACAATTTCTTTTTACATGTTTATGCACTGAGCGCAGAAAGCTTACTATTTTAATAAGTAAAAAAAGTAAACAATAATAATTAAAAAGCAATGAAAAAGGTAAAGGGGACAAAATTGAATCGGACTGGACTGGACGGAATTAGAATATAATTATTATGTTTTTAATGAGAACTTACATATTATAAATATGATATTACTTACAAAATTTATGTTTTGGATAGAGATGTTTTAATTTATGTCGTTCCGATTGTTGGGCCCATCAATGCAGGAATATATTCGACGTGGAGAACATGCTGTTGCAATTTTAGAAATTTTGTAAATAATACATACTTTAGTGTAGATTAGATATTAAGATTATATACTATTACACTCTGAGAAATAATTTCATTAATTTATGTAAAGTTTTAACATTTTACTAAAATTTGTGTTTAGTGTAGTGTTTTAAATAATTTTAGTTCAAATTAGAGATTTAAGTTTAGATTTAAATTAGGATAATAAAAATGTAGTTTAATTGAAAATATATAACATTTTTAGGTAGTAAATTTTTACAATATAACTTTAAACAATGTAACTTTTATATAATAGTAAAAATAGTAAATGTGTATGTATATGATTTTCTTGAAAATATTAACAGTATAAAATTATTTACAAATTAAATGGATTCATTTTCATACTATTAATAGGCATTTTAGATTATTGAGTTTAGTATAATTTCAACAATTTAGTTCATAGATTTTAACGAAAATATTTAAAAATTATTTACAGAATATTTAATTATTTTGTAAAATAGATAATAATTTTGGTAATTAACAATATGAATGGGTTTAAAGAATTAACATGTGAAGCTTATGTAATGTACATCATACGTGTCTTTAAAAGTTAGGTTAGGTCCAAAATGTGATTCAAAGATTAGCGTTAATTCCGCATTGATAACACCACGTTGAAATAGAGATCACAAGGCCACAATTTTTCTAACCATTAGAAACTATTAGATTCCTCAAATCAATGCGTCTTAGACGATGGTTTGGTAACTTCCTTTAGCAAATTGGCACAATTATTGTATAGTGGGTCTTGGAACCCAATTATGTTGAATTCTTATTGGCTTTTATATATCTTAGAATTGACCACTTTCAAGAATTAACTCTCAATATTGTTCTTAACTTATAACTTTTTAAACTTTTGGGTTTTTTCCACAGTTAAAATTACTTTATGAAAACTTCCGATTTTTAATCTTTACTTCACAACAGGCTTTTGTAAGTGACCTTATATTAAATGTCAAACGAATTTCGTAAGATTTTAACAAGAGTTTTTTATTATATGTGCCAAAAATTAGTGAATATAAAAGAAATAGACTAATTATTCTTTAACATCATTAATAATGAATTGATTATCTGTCTGCATAAAAGAGACAAAAAATATTAATAATGGAAAAAAAAATATATCAAAATCGGAGAGATGTAAGTTTGCGTACACACACAAACATACTAGAGTACCTCATACGTAGATAAATAAAATATATCGCATGCTACACATTTGGGAAAGAATGCTAATTACCATTATGAATTTTTAACATAAATGTAATTAAAAAAAAATCGTTTCACTATGTTTAAAAACGCGGTAATTTGAGGTTCCGATATGGTTGCAAATAACTTTGACAGTTTTCATGCTAGGGCAATAGTTTATGCATCATTTTAAAGCATTACAGTTGCACTTTATTTTGGTGTATAATTTGTGGCATAATGAATTTTTACAAAAGTTGGATAGATCGGTATATTTATTGGTACAGGTTTAAAAATGCGGTAATTCAAGGCTCCGATATGGTTGCAAATAACTTTTATAGTTTTCATGTTATAACAGTCGTTTATATATCTTTTATTGCATTATAGTTGCCATTTGTTTTGGTATATAATTTATTGCATAATATATTTTTAGAAAATGGCCAATTGGATAGATCGGTAGAATTATTTTCACAGCTTTAAAAAGGCGGTAATTTGAGGTTCCGATATGGTTGCAAATAACATTGACAGTTTTCATGATATGACAGTCATTTATGCTTCATTTTAAAGCATTATGATTGCACTTTAATATGGTATATAATTTGTAGCATAATGTGTGTTTTTACTAATTGGTGAATTTGATAGATCGGTAGAATTATTGTTCTATGTTTAATAAACGCGGTAATCTGAGGTTCCGATATGGCTGCAATTAACTTTGGCAGTTTTCGTGCTAGGACAGTCGTTTATGCACCATTTTAAAGCATTAAAATTGCCATTTGCTTTGGTATATAATTTATTGCATAATGTATTTTTGGAAAACGGCCAATTGGATAAATCGGTAGAATTATTTTCCCAGGTTTAAAAACGCGGTAATTTGAGGTTCCGATATGGTTGTGAATAACTTTGACAGTTTTCATGCTATGACAGTCATTTATGCATCATTTTAAAGCATTACAGTTGCACTTTGTTTTTGTGTATAATTTGTGGCATAATGAATTTTTACAAAAATTGGATAGATCGGTATATTTATTGGTACAGGTTTAAAAATGCGGTAATTTAAGGCCCCGATATGGTTGCAAATAACTTTTATAGTTTTCATGTTATAACAGTCGTTTATACATCTTTTTATTGCATTTTAGTTGCCATTTGTTTTGGTATACAATCTATTGCATAATGTATTTTTAGAAGATGGCCAATTGGATAGATCGATAGAATTATTTTCCCAGGTTTAAAAAGGCGGTAATTTGAGGCTCCGATATGGTTGTGAATTACTTTGACAGTTTTCATGCTATGACAGTCATTTATGCATCAGTTTAGAGCATTATGATTGCACTTTAATTTGGTATATCATTTGTGGCATAATGTGTTCGTCTAAAAAATGGTCAATTTGATGGATCGGTAGAATTATTGTTCTATGTTTAAAAACGCGGTAATTTGAGGTTCCGATATGTTTGCAAATAACTTTGACAGTTTTCATGCTAGGGCATTAGTTTACGCATCATTTTAAAGCATTACAGTTGCACTTTATTTTGGTGTATAATTTGTGGCATAATGAATTTTTACAAAAATTGGATAGATCGGTATATTTATTGGTACAGGTTCAAAAATGCGGTAATTTAAGGCTCCGATATGGTTGCAAATACCTTTTATAGTTTTCATGTTATAACAGTCGTTTATATATCTTTTTATTGCATTATAGTTGCCATTTGCTTTGGTATATAACTTATTCCATAATGTATTTTTGGAAAATGGCCAATTGGATAGATCGGTAGAATTATTTTCACAGCTTTAAAAACGCGGTAGTTTGAGGTTCCGATATGGCTGCAAATAACATTGACAGTTTTCACGCTATGACAGTCATTTATGCATCATTTTAAAGCATTATGATTGCACTTTAATATCGTATATCATTTGTAGCATAATGTGTATTTTTAAAAATTGGTCAATTTGATAGATCGGTAGAATTATTGTTCTATGTTTAATAAACGCAGTAATCTGAGGTTCCGATATGGTTGCAATTAACTTTGGCAGTTTTCGTGCTAGGACAGTCGTTTATGCACCATTTTAAAGCATTAAAATTGCCATTTGTTTTGGTATATAATTTATTGCATAATGTATTTTTAGAAAATGGCCAATTGGATAGATCGGTAGAATTATTTTCCCAGGTTTAAAAAGGCGGTAAGTTGAGGTTCCGATATGGTTGTGAATAACTTTGACAGTTTTCATGCTATGACAGTCATTTATGCATCATTTTAAAGCATTATGATTGCACTTTAATTTGGTATATCATTTGTGGCACAATGTGTTCGTCCTAAAAAATGGTCAATTTGAAGGATCGGTAGAATTATTGTTCTATGTTTAAAAACGCGGTAATTTGAGGTTCCGATATGGTTGCAAATAACTTTGACAGTTTTCATGCTAGGGCAATAGTTTATGCATCATTTTAAAGCATTACAGTTGCACTTTATTTTGGTGTATAATTTGTGGCATAATGAAATTTTACAAAAATTGGATAGATCGGTATATTTATTGGTACAGGTTCAAAAATGCGGTAATTTAAGGCTCCGATATGGTTGCAAATAACTTTTATAGTTTTCATGTTATAACAGTCGTTTATATATCTTTTTATTGCATTATAGTTGCCATTTGCTTTGGTATATAACTTATTCCATAATGTATTTTTGGAAAATGGCCAATTGGATAGATCGGTAGAATTATTTTCACAGCTTTAAAAAGGCGGTAGTTTGAGGTTCCGATATGGCTGCAAATAACATTGACAGTTTTCACGCTATGACAGTCATTTATGCATCATTTTAAAGCATTATGATTGCACTTTAATATGGTATATCATTTGTAGCATAATGTGTATTTTTACAAATTGGTCAATTTGATAGATCGGTAGAATTATTGTTCTATGTTTAATAAAAGCAGTAATCTGAGGTTCCGATATGGTTGCAATTAACTTTGGCAGTTTTCGTGCTAGGACAGTCGTTTATGCACCATTTTAAAGCATTAAAATTGCCATTTGTTTTGGTATATAATTTATTGCATAATGTATTTTTAGAAAATGGCCAATTGGATAGATCGGTAGAATTATTTTCCCAGGTTTAAAAAGGCGGTAATTTGAGGTTCCGATATGGTTGTGAATAACTTTGACAGTTTTCATGCTATGACAGTCATTTATGCATCATTTTAAAGCATTATGATTGCACTTTAATTTGGTATATCATTTGTGGCACAATGTGTTCGTCTAAAAAATGGTCAATTTGAAGGATCGGTAGAATTATTGTTCTATGTTTAAAAACGCGGTAATTTGAGGTTCCGATATGGTTGCAAATAACTTTGACAGTTTTCATGCTAGGGCAATAGTTTATGCATCATTTTAAAGCATTACAGTTGCACTTTATTTTGGTGTATAATTTGTGGCATAATGAAATTTTACAAAAATTGGATAGATCGGTATATTTATTGGTACAGGTTCAAAAATGCGGTAATTTAAGGCTCCGATATGGTTGCAAATAACTTTTATAGTTTTCATGTTATAACAGTCGTTTATATATCTTTTTATTGCATTATAGTTGCCATTTGCTTTGGTATATAACTTATTCCATAATGTATTTTTGGAAAATGGCCAATTGGATAGATCGGTAGAATTATTTTCACAGCTTTAAAAACGCGGTAGTTTGAGGTTCCGATATGGCTGCAAATAACAATGACAGTTTTCACGCTATGACAGTCATTTATGCATCATTTTAAAGCATTATGATTGCACTTTAATATGGTATATCATTTGTAGCATAATGTGTATTTTTACAAATTGGTCAATTTGATAGATCGGTAGAATTATTGTTCTATGTTTAATAAAAGCAGTAATCTGAGGTTCCGATATGGTTGTGTAGCGTGTTGGTTAATATTCAATATTTATTTAACTTAAAAAAACTTATAAATTTTACATTAACTTTAAAGAAAAAAATAATGAAGTCGAAAAACTTCTATTCGAGAGAATTCTAATTCATAGTGTGTTAAAACGTTAAAATATAAAAACAAAATGTTAGTGTTGGTAAACGTAATTTCAAAATTAATCGTTACACCACAATACCCCCCACCTAGTTACCGAACTAACGATATCTAAGGGGAAATCGAACATGACGTCCTGATGAAGTCACTCTTTCTTGTTGTCCTTGAGGTACGTCTTCTATTTCATTATTCTCGTGAGCTGGAACATTTTGCTCGTCACTGCTATGTTGTGGTTCGGAACTGGACTGATGTTGTGGTTCCTCGTTGGTATTGTATTGTATTTCATCGTTGTCGTTCTGTTGTAGATCCTCGCTGTCATTGTGTTGTGATGTTGCCGTAGAATCTGGAACATCATTATAAATAAATGCGGCTTTTAAGCGATCGATTGATATTTTTGATTCACGTTGATTCATTTTGACGACGAAATACTTTTCGTTTCTAGACAACACTTCGAATGGACCTTCGTAACTAGGTTCTAAAGGAGCTCGCACACGATCAACTCGAACAAATACATACTTACAATCTTTCAGTGCTGGCTGTATAAAATGTTGTTTAACTCCATGACGTTGCGGCTTTGTCACAGGCAAATCTAGTAAAGCCTTACGTAGGGATTCTGCAAACTCTGTCTCACTGGTAGTACTGCTACGTGGCACTAAGAATGCACCTGGTATCCTTAAAGGAGATCCGAAGACCATTTCCGCTGGACTTAATCCAATGTCGCTTTTGACGGTAGTGCGCATGCCGAGCAGTATTAATGGAAGGGTTGAAACCCAGTTGTTTGAATCCGAACATTTTATAGAAGTTTTCAACGTGCGATGCCATCGCTCTATGATACCATTTGACTGCGGGTGGTACGGTGTAGTACGAAAATGTCTAACTCCAAGTATTTCCATTAATTCCCTAAAAACAGCTGATTCGAACTGGCGTCCGAGATCAGTAGTTATACGCAAGGGAATGCCATACACGGATATCCAACCGTTAATAAGTGCATTAGCAACATTTTGTGCTGTTATATCAACCATTGGTATTGCGACGGGCCATCTTGAAAATCGGTCGATGCATGTCAAACAGTAACGAAAACCATTCGATGTGGGCAAAGGACCAACAATGTCAATGTTAATGTGTTCAAAACGGGTATCGACTGCTGCGTAGTCACTTAATGGTGATTTCGTGTGGCGATAAACTTTTGTCCTTTGACATGGAATACATGAACGAACGTAGTCAGCTACATCCTTTGACATTGAAGGCCAACAGTAATGATCCGATATCAACTTCCTCGTAGCCCTAATGCCAGGATGCGATAAAGAATGAAGCTTACGAATGATAGCTTGGCGGCAAGTTTTAGGTACAAAGGGTCTTATTTGATTCTGCATAACATGGCAGTACAATTCATTAGTTGATCCTGGAATAGATAATTTTGTCAGCATAAGAGACGTATCTCTACCACCTTTCAAAATCTCCTGCAATTCTGAGTCGGACTTTTGTTGTATGGCCATATCATCAAAGTTTATTACGTTATCTTGTATCATGTTAATTCGTGAAAGCAGATCAGCTATGTTGTTGTCTACGCCTGGCAAATGTTGTATATCGGTGGTATACTGACCTATGAAATCCAGTTGACGGGCCCTTCTAGGCGATGCATTTTCACTTTTTTGCTTAAAAGCAAATACAATCGGTTTATGATCCGTAAATACCACGAACTCTCTGCCATCAAGTGCATATTTAAAATGTTGAATCGCCTGATATATAGCAGTTAACTCCCTGTCGTAGGCGCTGTAGTTTTTCTGAGGGCGTGTAAGTTTCTTTGAATAGAAACCGAGGGGTTGAGTTTGACCGTCTATAATCTGGTGTAGAACTGCGCCCACTGCGTCATCAGAAGCATCAGTTGTAAGTGTCAATTTTGCATTTGGAGCCATATAATTTAAAAGTGTAGCGTTCGCAAGATCGTTCTTGCAGGCTTCGAAAGCGTCCTCAGAATCGGGAGTCCAATTTATAAGACTACAGTCGTTTCTCTTGTTACCAGGAATTAATTGCTGCAAAACTTGTTGATTTTTGGTAGCGTTAGGAATAAACGTGCGATAAAAATTTATCATTCCCAAAAACTTTTTAAGGTCCTTCGCAACTTTAGGCTTTTGAAAATTTCGTATCGCGTTCACCTTTTCTTCAGGCGGCCTTATACCCTGTGAATTTATTCTGTGGCCCAAAAAAGTCAGTTCGGGTTCGCCAAAACGACACTTACCAAAGTTAACAGCAAGGTTTGCTAAACGAAGGCGCTCTAGTACGATCCTGAGATGTTGCTTATGCTCTTCTTCAGAGGTCGACGCAATCAGTATATCGTCTATGTAGGCAAATACGAAATCGAGACCTTTTAAAATTTCATTTATATGCCGCTGAAACGTCTGGGCTGCGTTTCTTAAACCAAAGGTCATATATTGAAACTCGTATAACCCAAAAGGGGTTATGATGGCAGTCTTAGGTATATCACAAGGTTCAACCGGGATTTGATGATACGCCCTTTGTAAATCTATTGTCGAAAAAATTGTTTTTTGGTACAAAATACTGGTAACATCATGCAAATATGGTATGGGGTATCTGTCAGGCACCGTTATGTCATTTAAGGCTCGGTAGTCCCCACAGGGGCGCCATTCACCATTTGGTTTCCTTACTAAGTGGAGAGGACTTGCCCAGTTGCTTTTTGATGGTCGACAGATACCCTTTTCCATTAAATATTCAAACTCCTTCTTTGCAGCCATTAATTTATCACCGGCCAGTCTTCGAGCACGGGCAAACGTTGGGGGACCTTTCGTAGTAATATGGTGAGTGACGGTGGTATTAGTTGGCAGCTTATTCGCGTTGATTGTACCAAGATCCTTAAATTCGTGCAGCAACTGTGCATAGCGCCCTAGTGTACTATATACACATATTTGGTCATCACATCGAGTTGTAATGCCACTTACCTCCAACAGTGTTTTTCGATCGATGAGTTTTCCACCTTTCACGTCGACAACGAGACCAAAATGTTTCAAGAAATCATATCCTATTATCGGGCTGCTGACATTTGCAACTATAAATGTCCAAATAAAATCACGTCTAAGTCCTAAAGAAACTTTTATTCGTTTTTCACCATATGTTCGTATTGGTGTACTGTTTGCTGCAAAAAGGTCTGTTGTTTTTGTTGTCTTTAATTTGTCTGAGGGACTCACTGGCAGTACGGATACGTCCGCGCCCGTATCAATCAAAAAGTTTTGTTTCGAATTGGTGTCATTAATTAGTAGGCGAGCTATACAATAGCCGTCTTTGTGTCCGCCCGCTGGATTAAAAGACGAATTTAGTTTTTTGATTGTTTGTTGTAAGTACATGGTTCACGGCATTTACGTGCATTTTCACCATACTTAGCATGAAACCAACAGATCTGCTCGCTTTTTTGATTTGCCACTCCTTGCTGTTGACGTTTAGCTGAAACAGATCGTGAACGACGTTTATGGTTGTTGTTAACCATACAAAGACTATTTATCTGCTTCTCGAGGCGTTCTAGTCGTTTATCAATTTCAGAAGCGCCTGTTGGCAATGATTGTGATGACGTCACGACAGACAAGTGTTGAAATTCACCAACTTCCATTATCTTGTCAGCCAATTTAGCCAGTTCATTCAAATCGGCATCAGATGCTTGTAATATTGCTCTTACTTGTGCTGGTAACCGTTGCAGCCATAAAGTTTTCAAAAAGTCTCGTGTTACTTTGTCTTTCGCCAGCGCACTTAATTCGTTTAATAGTTGTGTGGGACGTTTGTCTCCCAAATCAATTTCCGAAAGTAATTTCTGTGTTTTCTTCTGCTCACTCTCGCAGTAGCGTTCCAAAATGCATTTTTTCAAATTACCATATTTATCATCGGGCGGAGGATTCAATATTGCATCAGAAATTTGAACGAGTACATTAGATTCTATAGCTGCGACCACGGTGTTGTATTTGGATGCATCGCTTGTAATTCCGGCAACAGAAAATTGTGCTTCGACTTGAGCCAGCCAAATCTCAGCGTGATCAGGCCAGAACGGTGGAACCTTAACGGACACTCGATTTATAATTTGGTCGGTCTCGTTTGCTGTAGAATTACACGTGTTGGTAGTAACACCAGTTGTGTTGCCGGCATTCGATATTACTGGCCTGTCGTCGTTTTCGCCAGCCATCATTAAGTCGTAATGAAAAATTCATAAGCGTGTACGTCACGGGTCACCAATTTGTAGCGTGTTGGTTAATATTCAATATTTATTTAACTTAAAAAAACTTATAAATTTTACATTAACTTTAAAGAAAAAAATAATGAAGTCGAAAAACTTCTATTCGAGAGAATTCTAATTCATAGTGTGTTAAAACGTTAAAATATAAAAACAAAATGTTAGTGTTGGTAAACGTAATTTCAAAATTAATCGTTACACCACAGTTGCAATTAACTTTGGCAGTTTTCGTGCTAGGACAGTCGTTTATGCACCATTTTAAAGCATTAAAATTGCCATTTGTTTTGGTATATAATTTATTGCATAATGTATTTTTAGAAAATGGCCAATTGGATAGATCGGTAGAATTATTTTCCCAGGTTTAAAAAGGCGGTAATTTGAGGTTCCGATATGGTTGTGAATAACTTTGACAGTTTTCATGCTATGACAGTCATTTATGCATCATTTTAAAGCATTATGATTGCACTTTAATTTGGTATATCATTTGTGGCACAATGTGTTCGTCTAAAAAATGGTCAATTTGAAGGATCGGTAGAATTATTGTTCTATGTTTAAAAACGCGGTAATTTGAGGTTCCGATATGGTTGCAAATAACTTTGACAGTTTTCATGCTAGGGCAATAGTTTATGCATCATTTTAAAGCATTACAGTTGCACTTTATTTTGGTGTATAATTTGTGGCATAATGAATTTTTACAAAAGTTGGATAGATCGGTATATTTATTGGTACAGGTTTAAAAATGCGGTAATTCAAGGCTCCGATATGGTTGCAAATAACTTTTATAGTTTTCATGTTATAACAGTCGTTTATATATCTTTTTATTGCATTATAGTTGCCATTTGTTTTGGTATATAATTTATTGCATAATATATTTTTAGAAAATGGCCAATTGGATAGATCGGTAGAATTATTTTCACAGCTTTAAAAAGGCGGTAATTTGAGGTTCCGATATGGTTGCAAATAACATTGACAGTTTTCATGCTATGACAGTCATTTATGCTTCATTTTAAAGCATTATGATTGCACTTTAATATGGTATATAATTTGTAGCATAATGTGTGTTTTTACTAATTGGTGAATTTGATAGATCGGTAGAATTATTGTTCTATGTTTAATAAACGCGGTAATCTGAGGTTCCGATATGGCTGCAATTAACTTTGGCAGTTTTCGTGCTAGGACAGTCGTTTATGCACCATTTTAAAGCATTAAAATTGCCATTTGCTTTGGTATATAATTTATTGCATAATGTATTTTTGGAAAACGGCCAATTGGATAAATCGGTAGAATTATTTTCCCAGGTTTAAAAACGCGGTAATTTGAGGTTCCGATATGGTTGTGAATAACTTTGACAGTTTTCATGCTATGACAGTCATTTATGCATCATTTTAAAGCATTACAGTTGCACTTTGTTTTTGTGTATAATTTGTGGCATAATGAATATTTACAAAAATTGGATAGATCGGTATATTTATTGGTACAGGTTTAAAAATGCGGTAATTTAAGGCCCCGATATGGTTGCAAATAACTTTTATAGTTTTCATGTTATAACAGTCGTTTATACATCTTTTTATTGCATTTTAGTTGCCATTTGTTTTGGTATACAATCTATTGCATAATGTATTTTTAGAAGATGGCCAATTGGATAGATCGATAGAATTATTTTCCCAGGTTTAAAAAGGCGGTAATTTGAGGTTCCGATATGGTTGTGAATTACTTTGACAGTTTTCATGCTATGACAGTCATTTATGCATCAGTTTAGAGCATTATGATTGCACTTTAATTTGGTATATCATTTGTGGCATAATGTGTTCGTCTAAAAAATGGTCAATTTGATGGATCGGTAGAATTATTGTTCTATGTTTAAAAACGCGGTAATTTGAGGTTCCGATATGGTTGCAAATAACTTTGACAGTTTTCATGCTAGGGCATTAGTTTACGCATCATTTTAAAGCATTACAGTTGCACTTTATTTTGGTGTATAATTTGTGGCATAATGAATTTTTACAAAAATTGGATAGATCGGTATATTTATTGGTACAGGTTCAAAAATGCGGTAATTTAAGGCTCCGATATGGTTGCAAATACCTTTTATAGTTTTCATGTTATAACAGTCGTTTATATATCTTTTTATTGCATTATAGTTGCCATTTGCTTTGGCATATAACTTATTCCATAATGTATTTTTGGAAAATGGCCAATTGGATAGATCGGTAGAATTATTTTC
>NW_023998002.1:0-13835 GCF_015586225.1 Lucilia sericata
TATACATCTTTTTATTGCATTTTAGTTGCCATTTGTTTTGGTATAAATTTATTGCATAATGTTTTTAGAGATGGCCAATTGGATAGATCGATAGAATTATTTTCCCAGGTTCCGATATGGTTGCAATAACTTTGGCAGTTTTCGTGCTAGGACAGTCGTTTATGCACCATTTTAAAGCATTAAAATTGCCATTTGTTTTGGTATAATTTATTGCATAATGTATTTTAAGAAAATGGCCAATTGGATAGATCGGTAGAATTATTTTCCCATTCAGTTATTCACATTCCGATATGGTTGTGAATAACTTTGACAGTTTTCATGCTATGACAGTCATTTATGTATCAGTTTAGAGCATTATGATTGCACTTTAATTTGGTATATCATTTGTGGCATAATGTGTTCGTCTAAAAAATGGTCAATTTGATTGATCGGTAGAATTATTGTTCTATGTTTAAAAACGCGGTAATTTGAGGTTCCGATATGGTTGCAAATAACTTTGACAGTTTTCATGCTAGGGCAATAGTTTATGCATCATTTTAGAGCATTACAGTTGCACTTTATTTGGTGTATAATTTGTGGCATAATGAATTTTTACAAAAGTTGGATAGATCGGTATATTTATTGGTACAGGTTTAAAAATGCGGTAATTCAAGGCTCCGATATGGTTGCAAATAACTTTTATAGTTTTATTATAACAGATCGTTTATATATCTTTTATTGCATTTATAGTTGCATTTGTTTGTATAATAAGGTATTGCATAATAGTATTTTTAGAAAATGGCCAATTGGATAGATCGGTCAGAATTAATTGTTCACAGCTTTAAAAAGAGGCGGGTAATTTGAGGTTCCGATATGGTTGCAAATAACATTGACAGTTTCAATCATGCTAATACAGGCATTTATGCTTCATTTTAAAAGCATTATGATTGCACTTTAAATATGTATATAATTTGTAGCATAATGTGTGTTTTTACTAATTGGTGAATTTGATAGATCGGTAGAATTATTGTTCTATGTTTAATAAATGCGGTAATTTGGAGGTTCCGATATGGTTGCAAATAACTTTGACAGGTTTCATGCTAGGGCAATAGTTTATGCATCATTTTAAAGCATTACAGTTGCACTTTGTTTTTGTGTATAATTTGTGGCATAATGAATTTTACAAAAATTGGATAGATCGGTATATTTATTGGTACAGGTTTAAAAATGCGGTAATTTAAGGCCCCGATATGGTTGCAAATAACTTTTATAGTTTTCATGTTATAACAGTCGTTTATACATCTTTTTATTGCATTTTAGTTGCCATTTGTTTTGGTATATAATTTATTGCATAATGTATTTTTAGAAAATGGCCAATTGGATAGATCGGTAGAATTATTTCCCAGGTTTAAAAAGGGCGGTAATTTGAGGTTCCGATATGGTTGTGAATAACTTTGACAGTTTTCAGTGCTATGACAGTCATTTATGCATCCATTTTAAAGCATTATGATTGCACTTTAATTTGGTATATCATTTGTGGCACAATGTGTTCGTCTAAAAAATGGTCAATTTGAAGGATCGGTAGAATTATTGTTCTATGTTTAAAAACGCGGTAATTTGAGGTTCCGATATGGTTGCAAATAACTTTGACAGTTTTCATGCTATGACAGTCATTTATATATCAGTTTAGAGCATTATGATTGCACTTTAATTTGGTATATCATTTGTGGCATAATGGGTTCGTCTAAAAAAATGGTCAATTTGATGGATCGGTAGAATTATTGTTCTATGTTTAAAAACGCGGTAATTTGAGGTTCCGATATGGTTGCAAATAACTTTGACAGTTTTCATGCTAGGGCAATAGTTTATGCATCATTTTAAAGCATTACAGTTGCACTTTGTTTTTGTGTATAATTTGTGGCATAATGAATTTTTACAAAAATTGGATAGATCGGTATATTTATTGGTACAGGTTTAAAAATGCGGTAATTTAAGGCCCCGATATGGTTGCAAATAACTTTTATAGTTTCATGTTATAACAGTCGTTATATACATCTTTTATTGCATTTTAGTTGCCATTTGTTTTGGTATATAATTTATTGGCATAATGTATTTTTATAAAATGGCCAATTGGATAGATCGGTAGAATTATTTTCCCAGGTTTAAAAAGGCGGTAATTTGAGGTTCCGATATGGTTGTGAATAACTTTGACAGTTTTCATGCTATGACAGTCATTTATGCATCATTTTAAAGCATTATGATTGCACTTTAATTTGGTATAATCATTTGTGCATAATGTGTTCGTCTAAAAAAATGGTCAATTTGAAGGATCGGTAGAATTATTGTTCTATGTTTAAAAAACGCGGTAATTTGAGGTTCCGATATGGTTGCAAATAACTTTGACAGTTTTCATGCTAGGGCAATAGTTTATGCATCATTTTAAAGCAGTACAGTTGCACTTTGTTTTTGTGTATAATTGTGGCATAATGAATTTTTACAAAATTGATAGATCGGTATATTTATTGTACAGGTTTAAAAATGCGGTAATTTAAGGCTCCGATATGGTTGCAAATAACTTTTATAGTTTCATGTTATAACGGTCGTTTATATATCTTTTTATTGCATTATAGTTGCCATTTGTTTTGGTATATAATTTATTGCATAATATATTTTTAGAAAATGGCCAATTGGATAGATCGGTAGAATTATTTTCCACAGCTTTAAAAAGGCGGTAATTTGAGGTTCCGATATGGTTGCAATAACATTGACAGTTTTCATGCTATGACAGTCATTTATGCATCATTTTAAAGCATTATGATTGCACTTTAATTGGTATATCATTTGTAGCATATGTGTGTTTTACAAATTGGTCAATTTGATAGATCGGTAGAATTATTGTTATATGTTTAATAAAAGCAGTTATCTGAGGTTCCGATATGGTTGCAATTAACTTTGGCAGTTTTCCGTGCTAGGACAGTCGTTTATGCACCATTTTAAAGCATTAAAATTGCCATTTGTTTTGGTATATAATTTATTGCATAATGTATTTTAAGAAAATGGCTAATTGGATAGATCGGTAGAATTATTTTCCCAGGTTTAAAAAGGCGGTAATTTGAGGTTCCGATATGGTTGTGAATAACTTTGACAGTTTCATGCTATGACAGTCATTTATGCATCAGTTTAGAGCATTATGATTGCACTTTAATTTGGTATATCATTTGTGGCATAATGAATTTTTACAAAAATTGGATAGATCGGTATATTATTGGTACAGGTTTAAAAATGCGGTAATTTAAGGCCCCGATATGGTTGCAAATAACTTTTATAGTTTTCATGTTATAACAGTCGTTTATACATCTTTTTATTGCATTTTAGTTGCCATTTGTTTTGGTATATAATTTATTGCATAATGTATTTTTAGAAGATGGCCAATTGGATAGATCGATAGAATTATTTTCCCAGGTTCCGATATGGTTGTGAATAACTTGACAGTTTTCATGCTATGACAGTCATTTATGCATCAGTTTAGAGCATTATGATTGCACTTTAATTTGGTATATCATTTGTGGCATAATGTGTTCGTCTAAAAAATGGTCAATTTGATTGATCGGTAGAATTATTGTTCTATGTTTAAAAACGCGGTAATTTGAGGTTCCGATATGGTTGCAAATAACTTTGACAGTTTTCATGCTAGGGCAATAGTTTATGCATCATTTTAGAGCATTACAGTTGCACTTTATTTTGGTGTATAATTTGTGGCATAATGAATTTTTACAAAAGTTGGATAGATCGGTATATTTATTGGTACAGGTTTAAAAATGCGGTAATTCAAGGCTCCGATATGGTTGCAAATAACTTTTATAGTTTTCATATTATAACAGTCGTTTATATATCTTTTTATTGCATTATAGTTGCCATTTGTTTTGGTATATAATTTATTGCATAATATATTTTTAGAAAATTGCCAATTGGATAGATCGGTAGAATTATTTTCACAGCTTTAAAAAGGCGGTAATTTGAGGTTCCGATATGGTTGCAAATAACATTGACAGTTTTCATGCTATGACAGTCATTTATGCTTCATTTTAAAGCATTATGATTGCACTTTAATATGGTATATAATTTGTAGCATAATGTGTGTTTTTACTAATTGGTGAATTTGATAGATCGGTAGAATTATTGTTCTATGTTTAGCAAATGCGGTAATTTGAGGTTCCGATATGGTTGCAAATAACTTTGACAGTTTTCATGCTAGGGCAATAGTTTATGCATCATTTTAAAGCATTACAGTTGCACTTTGTTTTTGTGTATAATTTGTGGCATAATGAATTTTTACAAAAATTGGATAGATCGGTATATTTATTGGTACAGGTTTAAAAATGCGGTAATTTAAGGCCCCGATATGGTTGCAAATAACTTTTATAGTTTTCATGTTATAACAGTCGTTTATACATCTTTTTATTGCATTTTAGTTGCCATTTGTTTTGGTATATAATTTATTGCATAATGTATTTTTAGAAAATGGCCAATTGGATAGATCGGTAGAATTATATTCCCAGGTTTAAAAAGGCGGTAATTTGAGGTTCCGATATGGTTGTGAATAACTTTGACAGTTTTCATGCTATGACAGTCATTTATGCACCATTTTAAAGCATTATGATTGCACTTTAATTTGGTATATCATTTGTGGCACAATGTGTTCGTCTAAAAAATGGTCAATTTGAAGGATCGGTAGAATTATTGTTCTATGTTTAAAAACGCGGTAATTTGAGGTTCCGATATGGTTGCAAATAACTTTGACAGTTTTCATGCTATGACAGTCATTTATATATCAGTTTAGAGCATTATGATTGCACTTTAATTTGGTATATCATTTGTGGCATAATGGGTTCGTCAAAAAAATGGTCAATTTGATGGATCGGTAGAATTATTGTTCTATGTTTAAAAACGCGGTAATTTGAGGTTCCGATATGGTTGCAAATAACTTTGACAGTTTTCATGCTAGGGCAATAGTTTATGCATCATTTTAAAGCATTACAGTTGCACTTTGTTTTGTGTATAATTTGTGGCATAATGAATTTTTACAAAAATTGGATAGATCGGTATATTTATTGGTATAGGTTTAAAAATGCGGTAATTTAAGGCCCCGATATGGTTGCAAATAACTTTTATAGTTTTCATGTTATAACAGTCGTTTATACATCTTTTTATTGCATTTTAGTTGCCATTTGTTTTGGTATATAATTTATTGCATAATGTATTTTTATAAAATGGCCAATTGGATAGATCGGTAGAATTATTTTCCCAGGTTTAAAAAGGCGGTAATTTGAGGTTCCGATATGGTTGTGAATAACTTTGACAGTTTTCATGCTATGACAGTCATTTATGCACCATTTTAAAGCATTATGATTGCACTTTAATTTGGTATATCATTTGTGGCACAATGTGTTCGTCTAAAAAATGGTCAATTTGAAGGATCGGTAGAATTATTGTTCTATGTTTAAAAACGCGGTAATTTGAGGTTCCGATATGGTTGCAAATAACTTTGACAGTTTTCATGCTAGGGCAATAGTTTATGCATCATTTTAAAGCATTACAGTTGCACTTTATTTTGGTGTATAATTTGTGGCATAATGAATTTTTACAAAAATTGGATAGATCGGTATATTTATTGGTACAGGTTCAAAAATGCGGTAATTTAAGGCTCCGATATGGTTGCAAATAACTTTTATAGTTTTCATGTTATAACAGTCGTTTATATATCTTTTTATTGCATTATAGTTGCCATTTGTTTTGGTATATAATTTATTGCATAATATATTTTTAGAAAATTGCCAATTGGATAGATCGGTAGAACTATTTTCACAGCTTTAAAAAGGCGGTAATTTGAGGTTCCGATATGGTTGCAAATAACATTGACAGTTTTCATGCTATGACAGTCATTTATGCTTCATTTTAAAGCATTATGATTGCACTTTAATATGGTATATAATTTGTAGCATAATGTGTGTTTTTACTAATTGGTGAATTTGATAGATCGGTAGAATTATTGTTCTATGTTTAATAAATGCGGTAATTTGAGGTTCCGATATGGTTGCAAATAACTTTGACAGTTTTCATGCTAGGGCAATAGTTTATGCATCATTTTAAAGCATTACAGTTGCACTTTGTTTTGTGTATAATTTGTGGCATAATGAATTTTTACAAAAATTGGATAGATCGGTATATTTATTGGTACAGGTTTAAAAATGCGGTAATTTAAGGCCCCGATATGGTTGCAAATAACTTTTATAGTTTTCATGTTATAACAGTCGTTTATACATCTTTTTATTGCATTTTAGTTGCCATTTGTTTTGGTATATAATTTATTGCATAATAGTATTTTTAGAAAATGGCCAATTGGATAGATCGGTAGAATTATTTTCCCAGGTTTAAAAAGGCGGTAATTTGAGGTTCCGATATGGTTGTGAATAACTTTGACAGTTTTCATGCTATGACAGTCATTTATGCACCATTTTAAAGCATTATGATTGCACTTTAATTTGGTATATAATTTGTGGCACAATGTGTTCGTCTAAAAATGGTCAATTTGAAGGATCGGTAGAATTATTGTTCTATGTTTAAAACGCGGTTAATTTGAGGTTCCGATATGGTTGCAAATAACTTTTATAGTTTTCATGTTATAACAGTCGTTTATATATCTTTTTATTGCATTTTAGTTGCCATTTGTTTTGGTATATAATTTATTGCATAATATATTTTTAGAAAATTGCCAATTGGATAGATCGGTAGAATTATTTTCACAGCTTTAAAAAGGCGGTAATTTGAGGTTCCGATATGGTTGCAAATAACATTGACAGTTTTCATGCTATGACAGTCATTTATGCTTCATTTTAAAGCATTATGATTGCACTTTAATATGGTATATAATTTGTAGCATAATGTGTGTTTTTACTAATTGGTGAATTTGATAGATCGGTAGAATTATTGTTCTATGTTTAATAAATGCGGTAATTTGAGGTTCCGATATGGTTGCAAATAACTTTGACAGTTTTCATGCTAGGGCAATAGTTTTATGCATCATTTTAAAGCATTACAGTTGCACTTTATTTTGGTGTATAATTTGTGGCATAATGAATTTTTACAAAAATTGGATAGATCGGTATATTTATTGGTACAGGTTCAAAAATGCGGTAATTTAAGGCTCCGATATGGTTGCAAATAACTTTTATAGTTTTCATGTTATAACAGTCGTTTATATATCTTTTTATTGCATTATAGTTGCCATTTGTTTTGGTATATAATTTATTGCATAATATATTTTTAGAAAATTGCCAATTGGATAGATCGGTAGAATTATTTTCACAGCTTTAAAAAGGCGGTAATTTGAGGTTCCGATATGGTTGCAAATAACATTGACAGTTTTCATGCTATGACAATCATTTATGCATCATTTTAAAGCATTATGATTGCACTTTAATATGGTATATAATTTGTAGCATAATGTGTGTTTTTACAAATTGGTCAATTTGATAGATCGGTAGAATTATTGTATATGTTAATAAAAGCAGTTATCTGAGGTTCCGATATGGTTGCAATTAACTTTGGCAGTTTTCGTGCTAGGACAGTCGTTTATGCACCATTTTAAAGCATTAAAATTGCCATTTGTTTTGGTATATAATTTATTGTATAATGTATTTTAAGAAATGGCTAATTGGATAGATCGGTAGAATTATTTTCCCAGGTTTAAAAAGGCGGTAATTTGAGGTTCCGATATGGTTGTGAATAACTTTGACAGTTTTCATGCTATGACAGTCATTTATGCATCAGTTTAGAGCATTATGATTGCACTTTAATTTGGTATATCATTTGTGGCATAATGTGTTCGTCTAAAAAATGGTCAATTTGATGGATCGGTAGAATTATTGTTCTATGTTTAAAAACGCGGTAATTTGAGGTTCCGATATGGTTGCAAATAACTTTGACAGTTTTCATGCTAGGGCATTAGTTTACGCATCATTTTAAAGCATTACAGTTGCACTTTATTTTGGTGTATAATTTGTGGCATAATGAATTTTTGCAAAATTGGATAGATCGGTATATTTATTGGTACAGGTTCAAAAATGCGGTAATTTAAGGCTCCGATATGGTTGCAAATAACTTTTATAGTTTTCATGTTATAACAGTCGTTTATATATCTTTTTATTGCATTATAGTTGCCATTTGCTTTGGTATATAATTTATTCCATAATATATTTTTGGAAAATGGCAAATTGGATAGATCGGTAGAATTATTTTCACAGCTTTAAAAACGCGGTAGTTTTAGGTTCCGATATGGCTGCAAATAACATTGACAGTTTTCACGCTATGACAGTCATTTATGCATCATTTTAAAGCATTATGATTGCACTTTAATATGGTATATAATTTGTAGCATAATGTGTGTTTTTACAAATTGGTCAATTTGATAGATCGGTAGAATTATTGTTCTATGTTTAATAAAAGCAGTAATCTGAGGTTCCGATATGGTTGCAATTAACTTTGGCAGTTTTCGTGCTAGGACAGTCGTTTATGCACCATTTTAAAGCATTAAAATTGCCATTTGTTTTGGTATATAATTTATTGCATAATGTATTTTAAGAAAATGGCCAATTGGATAGATCGGTAGAATTATTTTCCCAGGTTTAAAAAGGCGGTAATTTGAGGTTCCGATATGGTTGTGAATAACTTTGACAGTTTTCATGCTATGACAGTCATTTATGCATCAGTTTAGAGCATTATGATTGCACTTTAATTTGGTATATCATTTGTGGCATAATGTGTTCGTCTAAAAAATGGTCAATTTGATTGATCGGTAGAATTATTGTTCTATGTTTAAAAACGCGGTAATTTGAGGTTCCGATATGGTTGCAAATAACTTTGACAGTTTTCATGCTAGGGCAATAGTTTATGCATCATTTTAGAGCATTACAGTTGCACTTTATTTTGGTGTATAATTTGTGGCATAATGAATTTTTACAAAAGTTGGATAGATCGGTATATTTATTGGTACAGGTTTAAAAATGCGGTAATTCAAGGCTCCGATATGGTTGCAAATAACTTTTATAGTTTCATATTATAACAGTCGTTTATATATCTTTTTATTGCATTATAGTTGCCATTTGTTTTGGTATATAATTTATTGCATAATATATTTTTAGAAAATTGCCAATTGGATAGATCGGTAGAATTATTTTCACAGCTTTAAAAAGGCGGTAATTTGAGGTTCCGATATGGTTGCAAATAACATTGACAGTTTTCATGCTATGACAGTCATTTATGCTTCATTTTAAAGCATTATGATTGCACTTTAATATGGTATATAATTTGTAGCATAATGTGTGTTTTTACTAATTGGTGAATTTGATAGATCGGTAGAATTATTGTTCTATGTTTAATAAATGCGGTAATTTGAGGTTCCGATATGGTTGCAAATAACTTTGACAGTTTTCATGCTAGGGCAATAGTTTATGCATCATTTTAAAGCATTACAGTTGCACTTTGTTTTTGTGTATAATTTGTGGCATAATGAATTTTTACAAAAATTGGATAGATCGGTATATTTATTGGTACAGGTTTAAAAATGCGGTAATTTAAGGCCCCGATATGGTTGCAAATAACTTTTATAGTTTTCATGTTATAACAGTCGTTTATACATCTTTTTATTGCATTTTAGTTGCCATTTGTTTTGGTATATAATTTATTGCATAATGTATTTTTAGAAAATGGCCAATTGGATAGATCGGTAGAATTATTTTCCCAGGTTTAAAAAGGCGGTAATTTGAGGTTCCGGTATGGTTGTGAATAACTTTGACAGTTTTCATGCTATGACAGTCATTTATGCACCATTTTAAAGCATTATGATTGCACTTTAATTTGGTATATCATTTGTGGCACAATGTGATCGTCTAAAAAATGGTCAATTTGAAGGATCGGTAGAATTATTGTTCTATGTTTAAAAACGCGGTAATTTGAGGTTCCGATA
Organism: Lucilia sericata; assembly: GCF_015586225.1. Classification (NCBI taxonomy): domain Eukaryota; kingdom Metazoa; phylum Arthropoda; class Insecta; order Diptera; family Calliphoridae; genus Lucilia; species Lucilia sericata. The sequence goes on from NW_023998002.1 coordinate 10,004, forward strand.
TGGTTGCAAATAACTTTGACAGTTTTCATGCTATGACAGTCATTTATATATCAGTTTAGAGCATTATGATTGCACTTTAATTTGGTATATCATTTGTGGCATAATGGGTTCGTCTAAAAAAATGGTCAATTTGATGGATCGGTAGAATTATTGTTCTATGTTTAAAAACGCGGTAATTTGAGGTTCCGATATGGTTGCAAATAACTTTGACAGTTTTCATGCTAGGGCAATAGTTTATGCATCATTTTAAAGAATTACAGTTGCACTTTATTTTGGTGTATAATTTGTGGCATAATGAATTTTTACAAAAATTGGATAGATCGGTATATTTATTGGTACAGGTTCAAAAATGCGGTAATTTAAGGCTCCGATATGGTTGCAAATAACTTTTATAGTTTTCATGTTATAACAGTCGTTTTTATATCTTTTTATTGCATTATAGTTGCCATTTGTTTTGGTATATAATTTATTGCATAATATATTTTTAGAAAATTGCCAATTGGATAGATCGGTAGAATTATTTTCCCAGGTTTAAAAAGGCGGTAATTTGAGGTTCCGATATGGTTGCAAATAACATTGACAGTTTTCATGCTATGACAATCATTTATGCATCATTTTAAAGCATTATGATTGCACTTTAATATGGTATATAATTTGTAGCATAATGTGTGTTTTTACAAATTGGTCAATTTGATAGATCAGTAGAATTATTGTATATGTTTAATAAAAGCAGTTATCTGAGGTTCCGATATGGTTGCAATTAACTTTGGCAGTTTTCGTGCTATGCACCATTTTAAAGCATTAAAATTGCCATTTGTTTTGGTATATAATTTATTGCATAATGTATTTTAAGAAAATGGCTAATTGGATAGATCGGTAGAATTATTTTCCCAGGTTTAAAAAGGCGGTAATTTAAGGTTCCGATATGGTTGTGAATAACTTTGACAGTTTTCATGCTATGACAGTCATTTATGCATCAGTTTAGAGCATTATGATTGCACTTAATTTGGTATATCATTGTGGCATAATGAATTTTTACAAAAATTGGATAGATCGGTATATTTATTGGTACAGGTTTAAAAATGCGGTAATTTAAGGCCCCGATATGGTTGCAAATAACTTTTATAGTTTTCATGTTATAACAGTCGTTTATACATCTTTTTATTGCATTTTAGTTGCCATTTGTTTTGGTATATAATGTATTGCATAATGTATTTTTAGAAGATGGCCAATTGGATAGATCGATAGAATTATTTCCCAGGTTTAAAAAGGCGGTAATTTGAGGTTCCGATATGGTTGTGAATTACTTTGACAGTTTTCATGCTATGACAGTCATTTATGCATCAATTTAGAGCATTATGATTGCACTTTAATTTGGTATATCATTTGTGGCATAATGTGTTCGTCTAAAAAATGGTCAATTTGATGGATCGGTAGAATTATTGTTCTATGTTTAAAAACGCGGTAATTTGAGGTTCCGATATGGTTGCAAATAACTTGACAGTTTTCATGCTATGACAGTCATTTATATATCAGTTTAGAGCATTATGATTGCACTTTAATTTGGTATATCATTTGTGGCATAATGTGTTCTTCAAAAAATGGTCAATTTGATGGATCGGTAGAATTATTGTTCTATGTTAAAAACGCGGTTAATTTGAGGTTCCGATATGGTTGCAATAACTTTGACAGTTTTCATGCTAGGGCATAGTTATGCATCATTTTAAAAGCATTCCAGTTGCACTTTATTTTGGTGTATATTTGGTGGCATAATGAATTTTTACAAAAATTGGATAGATCGGGATATTTATTGGTACAGGTTCAAAAATGCGGTAATTTAAGGCTCCGATATGGTTGCAAATAACTTTTATAGGTTTTCATGTTATAACAGTCGTTATATATCTTTTTATTGCATTATAGTTGCCATTTGTTTTGGTATATAATTTATTGCATAATATATTTTTAGAAAATTGCCAATTGGATAGATCGGTAGAATTATTTTCACAGCTTTAAAAAGGCGGTCATTTGAGGTTCCGATATGGTTGCAAATAACATTGACAGTTTTCAGCTATGACAATCATTTATGCATCATTTTAAAGCATTATGATTGCACTTTAATATGGTATATAATTGTAGCATAATGTGTGTTTTTACAAATTGGTCAATTTGATAGATCGTAGAATTATTGTATATGTTTAATAAAAGCAGTTATCTGAGGTTCCGATATGGTTGCAATTAACTTTGGCAGTTTTCGTGCTAGGACAGTCGTTTATGCACCATTTTAAAGCATTAAAATTGCCATTTGTTTTGGTATATAATTTATTGCATATTTATTGCATTCATGCTATGACAGTCATTTATGCATCAGTTTAGAGCATTATGATTGCACTTTAATTTGGTATATCATTGTGGCATAATGAATTTTTACAAAAATTGGATAGATCGGTATATTTATTGGTACAGGTTTAAAAATGCGGTAATTTAAGGCCCCGATATGGTTGCAAATAACTTTTATAGTTTTCATGTTATAACAGTCGTTTATACATCTTTTTATTGCATTTTAGTTGCCATTTGCTTTGGTATATAATGTATTGCATAATGTATTTTTAGAAGATGGCCAATTGGATAGATCGATAGAATTATTTTCCCAGGTTTAAAAAGGCGGTAATTTGAGGTTCCGATATGGTTGTGAATTACTTTGACAGTTTTCATGCTATGACAGTCATTTATGCATCAATTTAGAGCATTATGATTGCACTTTAATTTGGTATATCATTTGTGGCATAATGTGTTCGTCTAAAAATGGTCAATTTGATGGATCGGTAGAATTATGTTCTATGTTTAAAAACGCGGTAATTTGAGGTTCCGATATGGTTGCAAATAACTTTGACAGTTTTCATGCTATGACAGTCATTTATATATCAGTTTAGAGCATTATGATTGCACTTTAATTTGGTATATCATTTGTGGCATAATGTGTTCTTCAAAAAAATGGTCAATTTGATGGATCGGTAGAATTATTGTTCTATGTTTAAAAACGCGGTAATTGAGGTTCCGATATGGTTGCAAATAACTTTGACAGTTTTCATGCTAGGGCAATAGTTTATGCATCATTTTAAAGCATTACAGTTGCACTTTATTTTGGTGTATAATTTGTGGCATAATGAATTTTTACAAAAATTGGATAGATCGGTATATTTATTGGTACAGGTTCAAAAATGCGGTAATTTAAGGCTCCGATATGGTTGCAAATAACTTTATAGTTTCATGTTATAACAGTCGTTTAATATCTTTTTATTGCATTATAGTTGCCATTGTTTTGGTATATAATTTATTGCATAATATATTTTTAGAAAATTGCCAATTGGATAGATCGGTAGAATTATTTTCACAGCTTTAAAAGGCGGTCATTTGAGGTTCCGATATGGTTGCAAATAACATTGACAGTTTTCATGCTATGACAATCATTTAGCATCATTTTAAAGCATTATGATTGCACTTTAATATGGTATATAATTTGTAGCATAATGTGTGTTTTTTACAAATTGGTCAATTTGATAGATCGGTGAATTATTGTATATGTTTAATAAAGCAGTTATCTGAGGTTCCGATATGTTGCAATTAACTTTGGCAGTTTTCGTGCTAGGACAGTCGTTTATGCACCATTTTAAAGCATTAAAATTGCCATTTGTTTTGGTATATAATTTATTGCATATGTATTTTAAGAAAATGGCTAATTGGATAGATCGGTAGAATTATTTTCCCAGGTTTAAAAAGGCGGTAATTTGAGGTTCCGATATGGTTGTGAATAACTTTGACAGTTTTCATGCTA
>NW_023998003.1:5000-13912 GCF_015586225.1 Lucilia sericata
TACAACTGAACCCCCCAATAGGGCTTGTAAACCTTGTAATCAAACTACAGGTCGCAATTTTGGAGATAATTCAATGAAATTTGGCACGTGATCTTTTATGATACCGTAGACAAAGTCTATTGAAAATGGTTAACATCGGTCCGTTATTTCATATAGGGCTTTTAAACTTTGTAATCAAACTACCGGTCGCAATTTCGGAGATAATTCAATGAAATTTGGCACATGATCTTTATGATACCGTAAACGAAGCCTGTTGAAAATGGTTTACATCGGTCCATTATTTCACCTAGCCCCCATACAACTGAACCCGCCGAATAGGGCTTTTAAGTTCATAATTATGTTTAATATACTCATATCTCGACAAAAAGCTGCAAACCAAGTTCTATACAAGATTTGATGACCCTCACGAATTCCATAATAATAGGTCCTCATATGATCCTAGCCCCTATGAAAAGCCCTCATCAAAATTTCACTTAAATGTCCACAATTTTATTCAACAATAAACGGCTTAAGTATGTATATCTGCGGCAAGGTACAATTCAATTTAAATGTTTTATTATGGCAAATAAATCACATTATATTTTTGTCAAAGGTGTAGGGTATTATATGGTCGGCCTCGCCCGACTATAATTTCTTACTTGTTTTATTTTGGGTTGTTGCATTAGAAAATAACAAGAATTGAGTTTTAAAAAAGCACATATTCCTCGAATTTTTCAATGAAAATGACATTCAAATATTTTAAATTGTTTTCAAAATATCGTTTCCTATTTAATCATCATAACCGGAGGGGGGGAGTTATTCCAGAACTCGATTTGAAAACTAAAGTGTAAAACTTATTCTTTCAAATTGAAATACGTAGTATATTTGTGGTATATGAATGGACTTTGAAAGTCTGTAACGTATAAAACATTTATTTAAGACTAGAATTACCCGATGGACTTCTCTACCCTTATCGAAATTAAATAAACATAACCATAGAATATTTTAGTTATTTATGGACGGATTTTGCTGATTTTAACTTTTCGAAAGCATGTCTAACATAATTATTGAAGATCCCGAAGATATCTGGGGTCTATAAGGATCCAAAATATTTATACGAAAATGGAATGATAAACTTATATATATATATATGTTTGATGAAAGACCCTCATCTTGGTGTATTGCAATCCTGGGGTAAAGAGGTGCTACCAGTACCTCTAGTCTGCCGGGACTATAAACTCCCCGGCTAGTCCTTGGATGATTTGACATGGGGTCTAACCAGATCACCGCATAACCTGGTACAACGGGGGCCCAGTTGCCCGCAGGATTTGTCCTGGCTGGTCTGTTGTTTGAGGTTCCTTCGGAATCCAAGTAGCGGTATCCAAGTAAAAATTTTGGAATTGAGGTCCAGGTATACACTGGGGTGAGTCTTTAGATGATGATAATGTTTGTAGGGACATGGAATTCCTCAACTAATACAGATAACGGAATTTTGAGATCCAATTCGATAAGATTGCAGACAATTTTTATATCCTACACCACTATAGTGGGGAGGCTATTATGCGTTTGTGCTGATGTTTGTAACACCCAAAATATTGGTTCTACACCCACCTTAAAGTATATCGGCTCAGAATCACTGTCTGTCCGTCTGTGTGTCCATGTAAACCTCATGCGCACTCTACAGGTAGCAATGTTCAAGATAATTCGATGAAAATTAGCACATACACTTCTTTCGACCAAGGACAAAGCCTTTTGAAACTGGTTAAAATCGATCCATTATTTCGTATAGCCCCCATAAAACCGTACCCCCGAATAGGGCTTTTGAGCTCATAAATATGTTAAATGTACTTGTATCATTCCAAAAATCGACAAAACTTAGTTTTATACAAGTCTTAATTATACTGCTGATTTTCCTAATGATCGGAGCTCATTTGACCCTATCCCCCATACTAAATCTCCTTCAGAAAATGACTTAATGGTCAAAATTCACTTATAAACTCTAATATAACGATAATGTATAAATAACTGATATAGGCATAAATCCCTCTACCAAAATTTATAAGGATAGGACTATATTAATCCCCTGCCACCATATAAGCCGTCTTTAGAAAATCCCTTTTTTGTCAACAAATTGTTAAAATATTTCCGAATTAAGGTAAAAAAAAATAATTTAAATACTTTATTATTAAAAAATTAATCAAAATTTGTAACATAATCACTGGTGTAGGGTATCATATGGTCGGCCATTCCCGTCTATAAATTCTTACTTGTTTTAATATTGTTCTGAGATAAGAATTTTCAATAGCTGGTAGAGAACTGAGACCCTTTGAAAAAAAATATTTTTTGTTCCTAGATCCAGGAGATATATGTGAGTATATATCTTCATATCCATATGTATATATATAGTTTTGGCCGCTTAGTTAAATTTGAAGTACATATTTATGTGTTACCCTGTTAATAGTCATCTAATATCTGTTGCAGATTTTATCAAAGAAACTTCTTCTTTTGTTAAGCAAATCTGACAAACGGAAAAATGCCATAAAGTTCAAATGACATACATACATACAAACATCTGTACATACATATACATATCTATGTGACAAAACAATGTAGAAAAAAAACTTCTCAGGACATTACAAAACTGTCGAAAGCTAGAGAAAGATACATAAAATACACTTATTGTATTATATGTAAATCTACTTTTTGTATAATAGTTCGTTTTCTACCAAAGAGATTTTTGCCTTTTATATGAATTATTGCAACAAATATTTTTAATTGCCTTCGATTAAAAAAACATTTTATGATAAAATAAAAAAAAATATTCATATTTCCTTGGTTAGCACTTGCTTGAAAATTTTATAACCAAAAGAAATTATTTTACATCGAAATAAATACTGTTCTAAGTAGTTATGTGCCAAATTGGGGAAAACATCAATTTTTGTTTCTTAATTGCAACACTCTATAGCAATTATAGGTTTGGAAAAAATTTTAGTTTTCTTTCTTTATATTATTAAAATTAAGCCTTTTTTATTATAATTTGCCAAATAAAGTACTGTAGGCTTTATTTTCTTTATAGAAATATTTATTATTAGAAATTGTTCTTTATAAATAGAAATTAATGGAAAATTTGTATATGTTTGAAAATTTTTCCATTTATTTTAAGTTTTTCAAAGGCTTCCTTGTTAAAGCCTTTGTTAATTTTTTTACTTTGCATTAGTTGACCTTTCGATTGAAACATTATTAGAAATTAAAAGTTTCAGTAGTTTAGGGGAATAAATGAACTCTAGGCAACAAGAAAAAAATGATATTAATTAAATGTAAAAACTGTTTTCTAGAAGAATCTTGCGGTAAATTCAAAGTGAATTTCAGATTGGACTTTATAAATACTATTCTGTAGAATAGACTATAGACTAAACTATAAACTAGACCATAGACTAGACTATAGACTCCACTATGGACTTGACTATATAAGAGACTATAGATTAGGCTATAGACTGAACTATAGACTAGACTATAGACCAAACCACAGACTAGACCATAGACTAGACCATAGACTAGACCATTGACTAGACAAAGACTAGACTATAAACTAGACTATATACTAGACTAAATTCTAACTAGACTATAGACTAGACCATTGACTAGACAATAAACTAGACTATATTGTTGACTATAGACTAGACTATATACTATAGACTAGACTATAGACTAGACTATAGACTAGACTATAGACTAGACTATAGACTAAACTATAGGCTAGACTATAGACTAGACTATAGACTAGACTATAGACTAGACTATAGACTAGACTATAGACAGACATAGACTAGCTATAGACTAGACTATAGACTAGACTATAGACTAGACTATAGACTAGACTATAGACTAGACTATAGACTAGACTATAGACTAGACTATAGACTAGACTATAGACTAGACCTGAAGACAGACTATAGACTAGACTATAGACTAGACTATAGACTAGACTATAGACTAGACTATAGACTAGACTATAGACTAGACTATAGACTAGACTATAGACTAGACTATAGACTAGACTAGACTATAGACTAGACTGTAGACTAGACTAGACTAGACTATAGACTAGACTATAGACTAGACTATACTAGACTATAGACTAGACTATAGACTAGACTATAGACTAGACTATAGACTAGACTATAGACTAGACTATAGACTAGACTATAGACTAGACTATAGACTAGACTATAGACTAGACTATAGACTAGACTATAGACTAGACTATAGACTAGACTATAGACTAGACTATAGACTAGACTATAGACTAGACTATAGACTAGACTATAGACTAGACTATAGACTAGACTATAGACTAGACTATAGACTAGACTATAGACTAGACTATAGACTAGACTATAGACTAGACTATAGACTAGACTATAGACTAGACTATAGACTAGACTATAGACTAGACTATAGACTAGACTATAGACTAGACTATAGACTAGACTATAGACTAGACTATAGACTAGACTATAGACTAGACTATAGACTAGACTATAGACTAGACTATAGACTATAGACGAGACTATAGACTAGACTAAGACTAGACTATAGACAGACTATAGACTAGACTATAGACTAGACTATAGACCTAGACTATAGACTAGACTATAGACTAGAGACTATAGACTAGACTATAGACTAACTTAGAACTAGACTATAGACTAGACTATAGACTAGACTATAGACTAGACTATAGACTAGACTATAGACTAGACTATAGACTAGACTATAGACTAGACTATAGGACTAGACTATAGACTAGACTATAGACTAGACTATACTAGACTATAGACTAGACTATAGACTAGACTATAGACTAGACTAGAGACTAGACTATAGACTAGACTATAGACTAGACTATAGACTAGACTATAGACTAGACTATAGACTAAGACTATAGACTAACTATAGACTAGACTATAGACTAGACTATAGACTAGACTATAGACTAGACTATAGACTAGACTATAGACTAGACTATAGACCTAGACTATAGACTAAGACTATAGACTAGACTATAGAGTAGACTATAGACTAGACTATAACTAGACTTTATACTAGACTATAGACTAGACTATAGAACTAGACTATAGACTAGACTTAGACAGACTATGACTAGACTATAGACTAGACTATAGACTAGACTATAGACTAGACTATAGACTAGACTATAGACTAGGCTATAGACTAGACTATAGACTTGACTATAGACTAGACTATAGACTAGACTATAGACTAGACTATAGACTAGACTATAGACTAGACTATAGACTAGACTATATACTAGACTATAGACTAGACTATAGACTAGACTATAGACTAGACTATAGACTAGACTATAGACTAGACTATAGACTAGACTATAGACTAGACTATGGACTAGACTATGGACTAGACTATAGACTAGACTATAGACTAGACTATAGACTAGACTATAGACTAGACTATAGACTAGACTATGGACTAGACTATGGACTAGACTATAGACTAGACTATAGACTAGACTATAGACTAGACTATAGACTAGACTATAGACTAGGCTGTAGACTAGACTATAGACTAGACTATAGACTAGGCTGTAGACTAGACTATAGACTAGGCTGTAGACTAGACTATAGACTAGGATATGGACTAGACTATAGACCTATGACCTATAGACTAGACTATAGACTAGACTATAGACTAGAATATGGACTAGACTATAGACTAGACTTAAGACTAGACTATAGACAGACTATAGACTAGACTATAGACTAGACTATAGAATAGACTATAGACTAGACTATAGACATAGACTATAGACTAGACTATAGAATAGACTATAGTCTAGACTATAGACTAGACTATAGAATAGACTATAGACTAGACTATAGAATAGACTATAGAAGTAGACTATAGAATAGACTATAGAATAGACTATAGACTAGACTATAGAATAAACTATAGAATAGACTATAGAATAGACTATAGAATAGACTATAGAATAGACTATAGAATAGACTATAGAATAGACTATAGAATAGACTATAGAATAGACTAGACAGACTATAGAATAGACTATGACTGGACTATAGACTAGACTATATACTAGACTATAGGCTAGACTATGGACTCAATTATAGACTAGACTATAGACTAGACTGTAGGCTAGACTATAGGCTAGACTATAGACTAGACTAAAGTCCAGATTATAGACTAGACTGAAGTCTATACTATAGACTAGACGAAAGTATAGACTAGACTAAAGTCCAGACTATAGACTACAATATTGGCTAGACTATAGACTGGTCTATTGACTAAACTATAGACTAGACTATATATCCGAGTTATTTGGTATTATCCTCTATACATGTTCCTACGTACTGGAAATGTTATCTTATTTTGGGAAATTATTTATGAGAATATTTTTATTAAATTTAGATTTATTTCCACACAATATCATATAAATATATCTTAATATTAAAGCTCTAATCCCTAACCGAATAATGACCTATTTGGTGTAATTGTTCAGCATGAAAGTTCTAAATCAAGTATCACATTAATGCGAATCAACTCTTTTGAGTTCATAGAAATAAAACTAAGTAATAACGCCCATGCACTTATTAAGTTTATATTGAATATTCTTAATAAAACCAATTTCACTTACCTGTTCAGTTTCTTATTTCTAGGAACATCCATTTTTTTCTGAAAAAAAAAACAAACAAAAAATATGAATAAACAGAAAAAATGCATTTCATTCCGCACAGTTAAAGGCTGAAATAAAATTTAGTTTATTTTTGTTCTATGAAAAGAATTTTAGAAAACATGTTTGTTAAGATTGAAAAACACAAAATGCAAACAAAACATTTTAAATTAACATAATGACAACAATTGCTACTTACAGAGAACAATAATTATAATAATAATAATAATAATAATAATAATAATATGAAATTGTTTTTTGTGATAAAAAGTAGTAATTTACTATTTAAGGTAGAACAATAGAATTTTGACCCAATTGTTTGTATTAAATGTTTGCGCATTTTGTTACATATTTTACCTTTAGTTTTGAAAGCGGTTTGGTATCCCTTCAATAAAAATATTTTATTTAAGGTTTAGGTTTTTTTGGGTTAAGTCGAGTCTATTGCAGCCCTCCCCCGTAATCAAATTAAAAAATAGTTGTCACTTTAGAGGCTTTAAATAAAGAATAGTGTGAATAGTAGTTCTGTTCCGATTTAACTCCGATCTTATAAATAAAATAATACTTAAAATTCTCTTATTTTCTACTATTAAGGCATTAAGTGTTTTCCTCTCGTTAAAGGTCTCAAGATTTATTGGGTCCCCTTCTTTTACCAAAACATGTTCATTTATTAATTATGCAAAAAATATATGTACATAAGAAATATGAGTAAATTCTTTTTGCAAACGTTTTCTGTTGCTAGGCTACGAAATAAAGTGAAAAAACATCTTAGATATCACAATGCAAAAAATCATTAGTTATTATTATATTACTGCATGAATTATGTACATTAGGGTAGTTTGTTTAGGCATTTTCCAATATGATTCTTATTACTAACAACTATAGACTAGACTATAGACTAGACTATAGACCTAGACTATAGACTTGACTAGACTATAGACTAGACTATAGACTAGACTATAGACTAGACTATAGACTAGACTATAGACTAGACTATAGACTAGACTATAGACTAGACTAGACTAGACTAGACTATAGACTAGACTATAGACTAGACTATAGACTAGACTATAGACTAGACTATAGACTAGACTATAGACTAGACTATAGACTAGACTATAGACTAGACTATAGACTAGACTATAGACTAGACTATAGACTAGACTATAGACTAGACTATAGACTAGACTATAGACTAGACTATAGACTAGACTATAGACTAGACTATAGACTAGACTATAGACTAGACTATAGACTAGACTATAGACTAGACTATAGACTAGACTATAGACTAGACTATACTAGACATAGACTAGACTATAGACTAGACTATAGACTAGACTATAGACTAGACTATAGACTAGACTATAGACTAGACTATAGACTAGACTATAGACTAGACTATAGACTAGACTATAGACTAGACTATAGACTAGACTATAGACTAGACTATAGCTAGACTATAGACTAGACTATAGACTAGACTATAGACTAGACTATAGACTAGACTATAGACTAGACTATAGACTATACTATACTAGACTATAGACTAGACTATAGACTAGACTATAGACTAGACTATAGACTAGACTATAGACTAGACTATAGACTAGACTATAGACTAGACTATAGACTAGACTATAGACTAGACTATAGACTAGACTATAGACTAGACTATAGACTAGACTATAGACTAGACTATAGACTAGACTATAGACTAGACTATAGACTAGACTATAGACTAGACTATAGACTAGACTATAGACTAGACTATAGACTAGACTATAGACTAGACTATAGACTAGACTATAGACTAGACTATAGACTAGACTATAGACTAGACTATAGACTAGACTATAGACTAGACTATAGACTAGACTATAGACTAGACTATAGACTAGACTATAGACTAGACTATAGACTAGACTATAGACTAGACTATAGACTAGACTATAGACTAGACTATAGACTAGACTATAGACTAGACTATAGACTAGACTATATACTAGACTATAGACTAGACATAGACTAGACTATAGACTAGACTATAGACTAGACTATAGACTAGACTATAGACTAGACTATAGACTAGACTATAGACTAGACTATAGACTAGACTATAGACTAGACTATAGACTAGACTATAGACTAGACTATAGACTAGACTATAGACTAGACTATAGACTAGACTATAGACTAGACTATA
>NW_023998004.1:0-13739 GCF_015586225.1 Lucilia sericata
TCGCATTTGAATATTAAAATTTTAAAATTTTTACCGTCCTTACTTTAGTTTTTTTGATAATAGCAGGTCCAAATATTTCCGATTTTCGCCATTTTTTTTTATTTGCTTAACAACAAGTTTATATACCAAGCAGTGAAAGAATTATGTAAAAATCATGACTGAGTCCAAAGTTATAGGCATTTAAATTTAAAAAATTAAAAAAAGGCGATTTTTTGTCATTTTTTTGGGAAAAAAGTATCTTTTTCTTTTAAGTTATCTAAAAAGTTTCTAAGAAGATGTATATAGAATTTATACTTTTTGGAAAGCTGACTTTACATAAAATACGATAAATGAAACAAAACCTAAAAATTTTTGATACCGAGGGGACCAGGTCCATCCAAAAAAACCCTATTTTTTATGGAAAATTAAATTTTGAGCAAAAATTCTCAAATCGCATAGTCGATATCAAATTATAGTGACCTGTTTTATATGACCCAATAAGTTCTTAATCATTTTGTAACGGGTTTCGATAACCCCGCCCCTGGTATGGATATAATAGGCAAAAAACCAAAAAAATCCCATTTTTGGGATTTTTTAAAACTTTTTTGGGAATTCCGGGATTTCTAATAAGAAAATTCGAAATTTTTATTTAATTTTGGATTTTGAGTAAAAAAATCTACCTAACTGTAAAATTTCATCAAAAAATATTCATAAATAAAATTTTTATTGCAATTTGAAAAATTTGTATCCTCGCAAAAACTGAATAAAAAACATTTTTTAATTTTTTTTTAAAAAAGTATTCCGCGAATTTTTTAATTTTCAAAATTATATACAGTTTTGAAAAATAGACAAAATTACCTTTCCATTGATATATAACATGCCTACCTAATGTTTTTTAAGTGACAATTAATTAGGGAAAACTCAACATCTTTTAGAAAATTTACCTAGCACTATTATTTTCATCCATATATGTAACAAATTTAAGAGTTAACCTTATGGATGAAAATAATAGTGCTAGGCAAATTTTCTAAAAGATGTTGAGTTTTCCCTAATTAATTTGTCACTTAAAAACATTAGGTAGGCATGTTATATATCAATGGAAAGGTAATTTTGTCTATTTTTCAAAACTGTATATAATTTTTGAAAATTAAAAAATTCGCGGAATACTTTTTTAAAAAAAATTAAAAATGTTTTTTATTCAGTTTTTGCGAAGATACAAATTTTTCAAATTGCAATAAAAATTTTATTTATGAATATTTTTTGATGAAATTTTACAGTTAGGTAGATTTTTTTACTCAAAATCCAAAATTAAATAAAAATTTCGAATTTTCTTATTAGAAATCCCCGGAATTCCCAAAAAAGTTTTAAAAAATCCCAAAAATGGGATTTTTTGGTTTTTTGCCTATTATATCCATACCAGGGGCGGGGTTATCGAAACCCGTTACAAAATGATTAAGAACTTATTGGGTCATATAAAACAGGTCACTATAATTTGATATCGACTATGCGATTTTTTTTTTGCTCAAAATTTAATTTTCCATAAAAAATAGGGTTTTTTTGGATGGACCTGGTCCCCTCGGTATCAAAAATTTTTAGGTTTTGTTTCATTTATCGTATTTTATGTAAAGTCAGCTTTCCAAAAAGTATAAATTCTATATACATCTTCTTAGAAACTTTTTAGATAACTTAAAAAGAAAAAGATACTTTTTTCCCAAAAAAATGACAAAAAATCGCCTTTTTTTAATTTTTTAAATTTAAATGCCTATAACTTTGGACTCAGTCATGATTTTTACATAATTCTTTCACTGCTTGGTATATAAACTTGTTGTTAAGCAAATAAAAAAAAATGGCGAAAATCGGAAATATTTGGACCTGCTATTATCAAAAAAACTAAAGTAAGGACGGTAAAAATTTTAACATTTTAATATTCAAATGCGAATATCTCCTAAACTATAAGAGATAATTTACTGCTACGACGACATTTTTTATAGTGCTCGATGAGGAGATTCTATATACGAAATTTTTTTAAATCGGAACTCAAATGAAGAAATAGGATCGTTTTAAAAATTTAACATAGCCGAGGTGTCCTAATTTGAGGACCCCCCGCCGGGCCCCTGGTTGGCCTATAAGGTCCAAATTCAAAACCTAAACTCGACAACACCTCCTCTTTGTGCACACCAAATTTCATTAAAATCGGATTAACCGTTTAGAAGTTACAGAATTATTTCCCTCTTTTTTTTTTCCTATACCACTGTGCAGCGTAATACAAGTGCTGCATGCAGCACTATAGTTCCAAAGCAAACAATTTTTTATTTAATTTCTTTCATCATACAAGTATCAATGTAGTAGTATGTGCAATTTAAAACACACACTTGTATGAAATTCTTGCTAATCCGGAAGCTAATAAAAAAAAACATTATCAGTTTGTCTGTCTCGACTGTTCGATTCTGTTCTGAGTTCTTGGTGCTGCTTATGATGATGGCAAAAACCCAAGCAACACTGTTATTTTTTGCTACAGCATGTCTTTCGTTTAAACTTACAAATACGATTTTTAATCACACTTTATATCTGTGTATATATGTAGATAAAAATTGCTTGGTTCTGATCAATGATTAATTATTCTTTGTTAAATGGAGGAAGAACAAATAATAAAAATGTAATCAGAAATTTTCAATAGTCATTGCAAAATTTATGATATTAGTGTTGTAATATTAACCCCTTCAGAGGTGGAGGTAAATAGTGTTTACACTTTAAAAGATTTAAATTAAATTTGTCTAGTCTATGTCTAGTCTATGTCTAGTCTATGTCTAGTCTATTGTCTATGTCTAGTCTATGTCTAGTCTATGTCTAGTCTATGTCTAGTCTATGTCTAGTCTATGTCTAGTCTATGTCTAGTCTATGTCTAGTCTATGTCTAGTCTATGTCTAGTCTATGTCTAGTCTATGTCTAGTCTATGTCTAGTCTATGTCTAGTCTATGTCTAGTCTATGTCTAGTCTATGTCTAGTCTATGTCTAGTCTATGTCTAGTCTATGTCTAGTCTATGTCTAGTCTATGTCTAGTCTATGTCTAGTCTATGTCTAGTCTATGTCTAGTCTATGTCTAGTCTATGTCTAGTCTATGTCTAGTCTATGTCTAGTCTATGTCTAGTCTATGTCTAGTCTATGTCTAGTCTATGTCTAGTCTATGTCTAGTCTATGTCTAGTCTATGTCTAGTCTATGTCTAGTCTATGTCTAGTCTATGTCTAGTCTATGTCTAGTCTATGTCTAGTCTATGTCTAGTCTATGTCTAGTCTATGTCTAGTCTATGTCTAGTCTATGTCTAGTCTAAGTCTAGTCTATGTCTAGTCTATGTCTAGTCTATGTCTAGTCTATGTCTAGTCTATGTCTAGTCTATGTCTAGTCTATGTCTAGTCTATGTCTAGTCTATGTCTAGTCTATGTCTAGTCTATGTCTAGTCTATGTCTAGTCTATGTCTAGTCTATGTCTAGTCTATGTCTAGTCTATGTCTAGTCTAAGTCTAGTCTATGTCTAGTCTATGTCTAGTCTATGTCTAGTCTATGTCTAGTCTATGTCTAGTCTATGTCTAGTCTATGTCTAGTCTATGTCTAGTCTATGTCTAGTCTATGTCTAGTCTATGTCTAGTCTATGTCTAGTCTATGTCTAGTCTATGTCTAGTCTATGTCTAGTCTATGTCTAGTCTATGTCTAGTCTATGTCTAGTCTATGTCTAGTCTATGTCTAGTCTATGTCTAGTCTATGTCTAGCCTATGTCTAGCCTATGTCTATGTCTAGTCTATGTCTAGTCTAGTCTATGTCTAGTCTATGTCTAGTCTATGTCTAGTCTATGTCTAGTCTATGTCTAGTCTATGTCTAGTCTATGTCTAGTCTATGTCTAGTCTATGTCTAGTCTATGTCTAGTCTATGTCTAGTCTATGTCTAGTCTATGTCTAGTCTATGTCTAGTCTATGTCTAGTCTATGTCTAGTCTATGTCTAGTCTATGTCTAGTCTATGTCTAGTCTAGTCTATGTCTAGTCTAGTCTAGTCTATGTCTAGTCTATGTTAGTCTATGTCTAGTCTATGTCTAGTCTATGTCTAGTCTATGTCTAGTCTGTGTCTAGTCTATGTCTAGTCTATGTCTAGTCTATGTCTAGTCTATGTCTAGTCTATGTCTAGTCTGTGTCTAGTCTATGTCTAGTCTATGTTTAGTCTATGTTTAGTCTATGTCTAGTCTATGCCTAGTCTATGTCTAGTCTATGTCTAGTCTATGTCTCTAGTCTATGTTCTAGTCTATGTTTAGTCTAGTCCTAGTTTTTATTTATTCAGAAATAATGTCCGATTTTCCGTTCTTGCTTTTCATTTGTGTATGCTTATCTTATTTCTTACAGTGTACTCTATTCTATTTTCCCATTTAATAGGAAATTCAATTTCAATTTTAATGTGTTTTTGCATTCATGGAAAATGTAACAAACAACTTAAATGATTTTGTCTCTATTCACATAGAAAATTACAATATTGTAATCAATTTTCAAACATATTTCCCTTTAGTTTTATGTTTCACTTATTTTCATGCATTCCTCTCTCCCTCTTTTTGCACTTCTAACGGTAGACATAGGAAACGGATGTACACAATGCAGATGATGATGATGTTTCTGACGACGTCGACGATAGAGAGGACGTTGGTATTTGCAATAGCAATAGTAATTTTGTTGTTATAATTTCATTTTATTGTTCATTCGTCTGTATAGGAAATTGTTTATAACTATATCCTATTTGTTTTTTGTGTTTTTTTATTGTATTCGCATTTTGCATACAATATTGTTACAACAATGTTGTAACTAGTTTGTCATTATACTATAACAATAAAAATAATAATACTAGAAAATATAAATAACATACATAAATGAAAAATATTAACAATAATAATATTCATAACACAGAGAAAAGATGAAGACCGACAACGACCTTTTTTTCTTCCTCCACTAAAACATCTGTTGTTATAATAAAGTTTGATTTCCGTTCACAAAGGAAAGAATAAAATTTTATATAAAAACTAATAGAATGCACAGCACAGTCAAGGGTCGTATAAAGGGACTGCTAAGAGGGAATATGTGAAACAATAAAACAAATCTTTAAATGTTATTGGATAAAGAATTTTGTTTAGCTTTTACTGTTATTAATGTTTTTTTATCCAATTTCATAATTTTTTTCATTATTGCATTATATTTATAATGACTTTGTTTACCTTTTATTTTTTAAATCGTATGTTTTTGAAATTGCAATATTTTTATTATTATTTAACTTTAACTTGTACAATTAACAAAAGGTATATATTTATTCTTAACAATTATTTAACAATGATTACCTTGAAATTCTTACTTTTGAGAGTTGTGCAAAATTCTGGTTGTTTTGAAATTTACCCTACAGTACTCAAGAATGGTATTCGAAGCTGCTCGTTTGCTTCACACAATATTGAAATATAATCTAGTCTAGTTTAGTTTATAAGTCTAGTTTAGTTTATAGTCTTGTCTACAGTCTAATATATTGCCTAGTATATAGTTAAGTCTACAGTCTAGCGTATAATCTAGATACAATCGAGTCTATAGTCTGGTCTATAGTCTAGCCTATAGTCCAGTTTATAGTTTAGTCTATAGTCTAGTCTTTAGTCTAGTCTATAGTCTAGTCTAGTCTTTTTTTTTTTTTTTTTCTTGTAGGTAGGTGAAAATCTTACACCAGATACCCATGACTTGGGTTATGTCGGATTCCTACCGACTAAAAACACCTCCCATCTCTTCCGGCAACCCTGCGGGACTGTCTGCTACGATATTACTTCGCAGGGCCGGATAGACTTAATTAGTCTCTACTTCTTGTTGCAACAGAATCTTTCTGGTTTTCTCTTCTTCTCTCAGTTTTACATGTATTCCTTTGATAAGGCTACACACCGCATTCCAGTTCTCTTTCCTTTTTATCATAACGCTTGTTATGTTTTCTACATTTATACTCTCTCCTATGATATCTTCTGTGACTAATCGCTCGCTTTCGAATCTTGTGCAGCTGAACAGAACGTGTTCTGCGTCTTCGATTTGGTTCTTGCAAACTGGACAATTAGGTGACGTGTCCAGTCGAAATTTGTACAGGTAGTGCCTGTACCCTCCGTGACCAGTGAGGAATTGCGTCATGTGGTAATTTACTTCTCCGTGGGATCTGTATATCCAAGGATCTATTCTTGGGATCAATCTAAAGGTCCACCTTCCTTTTTGACTTTCTTCCCATCTCTTCTGCCATGCTTGGATAGATTTAATTCTCTCTATGTGTGGGATCTCGTTTGCGTTTAGTGGGCTTGATTTTTTGCGCACATACACACGTTTTGCTTCGTCAGCCAGTATATCGATTGGGATCATGCCGGCTATAACATAAGCTGCATCATCTGACGTTGTTCTGTAAGCGCTACATACTCTTAGAGCGCAAAGTCTATACACGGAGTTAATTAGTAGTCTAGTCTAGTCTAGTCTAGTCTATAGTCTAGTCTATAGTCTAGTCTATAGTCTAGTCTATAGTCTAGTCTATAGTCTAGTCTATAGTCTAGTCTATAGTCTAGTCTATAGTCTAGTCTATAGTCTAGTCTATAGTCTAGTCTATAGTCTAGTCTATAGTCTAGTCTATAGTCTAGTCTATAGTCTAGTCTATAGTCTAGTCTATAGTCTAGTCTATAGTCTAGTCTATAGTCTAGTCTATAGTCTAGTCTATAGTCTAGTCTATAGTCTAGTCTATAGTCTAGTCTATAGTCTAGTCTATAGTCTAGTCTATAGTCTAGTCTATAGTCTAGTCTATAGTCTAGTCTATAGTCTAGTCTATAGTCTAGTCTATAGTCTAGTCTATAGTCTAGTCTATAGTCTAGTCTATAGTCTAGTCTATAGTCTAGTCTATAGTCTAGTCTATAGTCTAGTCTATAGTCTAGTCTATAGTCTAGTCTATAGTCTAGTCTATAGTCTAGTCTATAGTCTAGTCTATAGTCTAGTCTAGTCTATAGTCTAGTCTATAGTCTAGTCTAGTCTAGTCTAGTCTAGTCTATAGTCTAGTCTATAGTCTAGTCTATAGTCTAGTCTAGTCTAGTCTATTGGTCTAGTCTATAGTCTAGTCTATAGTCTAGTCTATAGTCTAGTCTATAGTCCTAGTCTATAGTCTAGTCTATAGTCTAGTCTATAGTCTAGTCTATAGTCTAGTCTAGTCTATAGTCTATATTTTAGTCTAGAGTCTAGTCTATAGTATAGTCTCGTCTATAGTCTAGTCTAATTTCAACATTATTATTTTTTAAATAGTTTTTTTTAAAGTCTTATTTGTTATTATTTAATGTACATTTCGTGTTTAATTTTTTAAAATAGATTAGCGATTTTTGCCGTCACAGAAAAAATTCCATTGAAAATAAAATGTATGAAATTTCGCAACAAAGTGCTGGTTCAAAGTAAAACTTAATTCTACTAAAATAATACTACATGACTTTAAATTTAAAAACTAAATTTCTAAGAATTTTTTTTTCAAATCATATTTGCAATTAAGCATAATTGTGTTAAATATACTGTTAAATATTTAACTAATAAAATAAGTATTTTAAATGGGGAAGGCCCCTATAGCAATAAAACAGATTACCTTAAAATGTTTTTCTACACTGTTTATTTTATTTTTTTAACATTTCCCTTTAAAAACAATTCTCTCCTTTAAACGCATTTTATAAAAACAATTAAATTTAAATTTCATAATTTCTTTAGAATTCTTTAAATGATTATTACTCAAAACAGCAGCAGCAGCACACTTTCCCTTTGTAATCTGTTATGGAATGTTGTTAATTTAAAAAAAAAAACGTTTCTTAAAATTCTTGTGAAAAAATATTTTAAACACGAGTTGTTGTTTTTTTGCGAAAATATAATTTAAAAAATGATTCAAATGGAAGTAATTTGTAAATGATTTTGTCAAAACACGTGAGAAACGTGTTGAGCCTAATTTTTAAATTACAATTTTTAACATTAATTTTTAATCCAGTTTAAAGTGGATATTGCTTTCGTTTCTGTAAATTTAAATGATTTAATTTCAATTAATATTTTGTGGTAATTGTTATTAAGAAAAATGTATATGAAGTATTATTTAAGGTTATAACGGAAATATTTGCGATTTTTTAATGTCTGGGAAGAAATATAATGTGCATGTGACATGTTTTGGCATGCTCACCTAGAATTTGTAATAATTTCAGAGTTTGATAAGATTTAGTGCGAAATTTAAGAAGAATTGTAGTTTAAAACTTTTTTTCTATAGAAAAATATATGTATAACAGTTTATAGATTTTTTTTTAATTTAGGTATAATAGTTTTCTCATAAAACTTTCTTAAAAAAATGTATTTTCCATAGAAATATAAAATTTTTTTCTATGCACTTTTTGTTTATAACAGGTTTTTCTGTAAATAAAAAAAGTGTATAACAGGTTTTTCAATAGAAATATTACTGTATAACAGTTATAATGAATTATAATGAAAACAGGAATAATGTGACAGTTTTTCCAATGAATATTTTATTTAAAACAGCTTTTCCTATAGAAAAATATTGTGTATAACCGTTTTCTCTGCAAAAATTTGGTATATAACAGTTTTTTAAGGAATGATGAGTGTATAGCCGTTTTTTCTTAAACTACATTTGTATATAACAGTTTTTTTTGAGAAAACATTGCATTTCAGTTTTTTCTTTAGAAAATTTAGTGTATAACAGTTATTTTATGGAATAATGTGGGTATAACTGTTTCTTCTTTAAAAAAATTGGTTATAACAGTTTTTCCAGAGAATATTTTATTTATCACATCTTTTCCTTTAGAAAAAATTTGTGTATAACAGTTTTTAAAAACTTTGTGTATAACAGTCTAGTCTATAGTCTAGTCTATAGTCTAGTCTATAGTCTAGTCTATAGTCTAGTCTATAGTCTAGTCTAGTCTATAGTCTAGTCTATAGTCTAGTCTATAGTCTAGTCTATAGTCTAGTCTATAGTCTAGTCTATAGTCTAGTCTATAGTCTAGTCCTATAGTCTAGTCTATAGTCCAGTCTATAGTCTAGTCTATAGTCTAGTCTATAGTCTAGTCTATAGTCCTAGTCTATAGTCTAGTCTATAGTCTAGTCTAAGTCTAGTCTATAGTCTAGTCTAGTCTAAGTCTAGTCTATAGTCTAGTCTATAGTCTAGTCTATAGTCTAGTCTATAGTCTAGTCTATAGTCTAGTCTATAGTCTAGTCTATAGTCTAGTCTATAGTCTAGTCTATAGTCTAGTCTATAGTCTAGTCTATAGTCTAGTCTATAGTCTAGTCTATAGTCTAGTCTATAGTCTAGTCTATAGTCTAGTCTATAGTCTAGTCTATAGTCTAGTCTATAGTCTAGTCTATAGTCTAGTCTATAGTCTAGTCTATAGTCTAGTCTATAGTCTAGTCTATAGTATTAGTCTATAGTCTAGTCTATAGTCTAGTCTATAGTCTAGTCTATAGTCTAGTCTATAGTCTAGTCTATAGTAGTCTAGTCTAGTCTAGTCTATAGTCTAGTCTATAGTCTAGTCTATAGTCTAGTCTATAGTCTAGTCTATAGTCTAGTCTATAGTCTAGTCTATAGTCTAGTCTATAGTCTAGTCTATAGTCTAGTCCATAGTCTAGTCTATAGTCTAGTCTATAGTCTAGTCTATAGTCTAGTCTATAGTCTAGTCTATAGTCTAGTTCTATAGTCTAGTCTATAGTCTAGTCTATAGTCTAGTCTATAATCTAGTCTATAGTCTAGTCTATAGTCTAGTCTATAGTCTAGTCTATAGTCTAGTCTATAGTCTAGTCTATAGTCTAGTCTATAGTCTAGTCTATAGTCTAGTCTATAGTCTAGTCTATAGTCTAGTATATAGTCTAGTCTATAGTCTAGTCTATAGTCTAGTCTATAGTCTAGTCTATAGTCTAGTCTATAGTCTAGTCTATAGTCTAGTCTATAGTCTAGTCTATAGTCTAGTCTATAGTCCAGTCTATAGTCCAGTCTATAGTCTAGTCTATAGTCTAGTCTATAGTCCAGTCTATAGTCCAGTCTATAGTCTAGTCTATAGTCTAGTCTATAGTCCAGTCTATAGTCTAGTCTATAGTCTAGTCTAAAGTCTAGTCTATAGTCTAGTCTAAAGTCTAGTCTATAGTCTAGTCTAAAGTCTAGTCTATAGTCTAGTCTAGTCTATAGTCTAGTCTATAGTCTAGTCTATAGTCTAGTCTATAGTCTAGTCTATAGTCTAGTCTATAGTCTAGTCTATAGTCTAGTCTATAGTCTAGTCTATAGTCTAGTCTATAGTCTAGTCTATAGTCGAGTCTATAGTCTAGTCTATAGTCTAGTCTATAGTCTAGTCTATAGTCTAGTCTATAGTCTAGTCTATAGTCTAGTCTATAGTCTAGTCTATAGTCTAGTCTATAGTCTAGTCTATAGTCTAGTCTATAGTCTAGTCTATAGTCTAGTCTATAGTCTAGTCTAGTCTAGTCTATAGTCTAGTCTATAGTCTAGTCTATAGTCTAGTCTATAGTCTAGTCTATAGTCTAGTCTATAGTCTAGTATATAGTCTAGTCTATAGTCTAGTCTATAGTCTAGTCTATAGTCTAGTCTATAGTCTAGTCTATAGTCTAGTCTATAGTCTAGTCTATAGTCTAGTCTATAGTCTAGTCTATAGTCTAGTCTATAGTCTAGTCTATAGTCTAGTCTATAGTCTAGTCTATAGTCTAGTCTATAGTCTAGTCTATAGTCTAGTCTATAGTCTAGTCTATAGTCTAGTCTATAGTCTAGTCTATAGTCTAGTCTATAGTCTAGTCTATAGTCTAGTCTATAGTCTAGTCTATAGTCTAGTCTATAGTCTAGTCTCTAGTCTAGTCTTTAGTCTAGTCCTTAGTGTAGTCTATAGTCTAGTCTATAGTCTAGTTTATAGTCTAATCTATAGTCTAGTCTATAGTCTAGGCTATGGTCTTGTCTATAGTCTAGTCTATAATCTAGTCTATAGTCTAGTCTATAGTCTTTTCAGAGTATTATGTATAAGAGTTTTTCTGTAGAAACATTTTTGTATAACAGCTTTCAGTTGAAAAATTTTGTGTATAACATTTGTTCTTCAGAAAAATATGTCTTTAACAGCTTTTAATGAAAAATCAAGTTTCTTCAAAATTCATTTAAATAATTTGGATATATTTACTTATAACGGAAATTGTTGCTAAATTAGTTTCAATTTCAACATTTAGCTATAAAACTGAATTCTAAAAATATTCATTCCATATCTTTTTTACCTTTAAAAAAACCTACAATTTCCCATTAAATCTTAGACAAACGTCAAAATAATTTAAAATATTTTTTTCTACAGAATATTAAATGAAAATTTATTATTATCTTAAACACATCATCTTTTTTTTTTTTTTTTTTTTTTGCAACGAACAAAAACTTAATTTGCTATAAAATTAAATTTCCTAAAAAGAAAATGAAACAAACAAAGACCCAGTGTGCGGTAGGTGTAGAAATTCCAAGTAAACAAAAACAAACTAAGGATGTTTGCATTTCCACTTACAAATGTTCGTGGTTCCATACATTAACAAAATGCAAAAATGTTAATAAATGATAATTTTTATTTATTTGGTTTTCGCAGAAATTGTGTGTTTTAAGCCAAATAAAATGAAAATTCAATGAATGACGCATTGTATCTTGTCTACGAAATTTCATAAAATTACAATCTACAGCACGAGCTAAATTATACACACACACACACACAATCATGTTAACTAACACACATGTCCATTAACTTGGCAATAAATTTTCGAATATCGAAAAACTTCAAAAAAAAATTGTTGGATGGATAAATGTATGAATGAATGGATGTACAATGTTATATGAGTGTTTGAAGAAAGACAGACGACCCACTCAGACTGATAAGAATGAAGTGAGGAGATACACACAATTTTCTACAAATTACTCAATTTTATCTGGTGTTTTTTTTTTTTTTGTTTATTTGTATTTAAACTTCACTTTGTAAATAAATTACAATTAAAGCGCTAAACGTCAAGAGTTGTTTTTAAGTATTCAACAACTTAAGTAATTTTAAAGGTGTTTTTTCGTTAATTTATTTCGAAATAATTTTGAAACTTTCTTTTAATTACTCATTTATCTTAGTAACTTTAGTCTTAACGTAAATTTGTGCTGAAATTACAATTAAGGCGTTAAGGCGACAAGTTGCATTTTTGCTCTAGTGCGATTTAAGGGATTTAATTTCAAAATCTGTTTATAACAGTTTTATTAAGAGAAAAATTTGTTCATAATATTGTTTTCTATAGAAAAACTTGTGTATAACAGGTTTTTTACAGAAAAAATTTGCGTATAGAAGTCTCTTCTATAGTAAAATTTGTGTATAACATTGTTTTTAAAGAAAATTTAGTTTATAACGGTTTTTACTGTGGAGAATTTCGTCTATAACAGATTTTTCTGTAGAAGAAATTGCGTATAACAGTTGTAAAAATTCGGGTATAACAGTTGTTTGTACAGAAAAATTTGAGTATAACAGCTTTTTATATAGATATTTTAAGTATAACAGTTTTAACTGTATAAAAATTAGTTTATAACAGTTTTTTTGGAAAAATAGCGTATAACAGTATCTTTTCTATTGGAAAATTTGTGTATAACAGTTTTTCTATTGGAAAATTTTTGTATTACCGTTTTTTTCTAAAGAAAATTTAGTTTATAACAGTTTTTTACAGTAGAGAAATTAATTTAAAACAGTTTTTTCTGCAGAATAAATTTCGTATAACAGTTTATTATATAGAAACATTTGTTTATAACAGATTATTATACATAAAAAATCATGTATAACAGTTGTTTCTATAGAAAAAATTGTGTAAAACTGTTTTTGCTATTGAATAATTTTTGTATAACAGTTTTTTTCTGTGCAAAACATCATGTTTAACAGTTTTTTTATAGATAAAATTTGAGTTTAACAGTTTTTATATATGAAAATTTAAGTATAACAGTTTTAACTGTATAAAAATTAGTTTATAACAGTTTTTTTTTATATAAAAACATTTGTGTATAACATATTATTATACGTAAAAAATCAGTTGTTTCTATAGAAAAAATGTGTATAACAGTTTCTCTATAGAAAATTTTTGTATAACAGATTATAACAGTGGTTTCTATAGAAAAATTTTTGTATAACAGTTTTTTTTATAGAAACATTTTTTTATAAAAAATTAACGTATAACAGTTTTTTTTTTAAAGAAAACTTAGCGTATAACAGTTTTTTCTAAGGAAAAATAAGCGTATACCAGTTTTTCTACAAAAAAAAATTTTGTGTAATGAATTTTCTATTAAAAATTTCTGTATAACATTTTTGATAGAAAAATTTGTGTATAACAGTTTTTTTTACAGAAAAATTTTTGTATATAACAGTTTCTTCAAAGAACAACTTCTGTATAACAGTTTCTCTATAGATAAATGTCTATATAACAGTTTTCTCCATAGAAAAATTTGTGTATAACAGTTTTTTTAAAGATAAATTTCTGTACAATAGTTTTTTTTTGTAAAAAAAATCTGTATAACAGTTTTTTTCTGTAGAACAATTTTTGTATAACAGTTTCTACTATAAAAATTCTTGTGTAAACGCATTTTATCCTTAGAATTCTTTTGCAATTATTGTTGTAGCTTTGTCGCTTCTCGCTAACAATCTATCTCCAATCTAATGCATCTTCATCAGCATACAGCA